>NC_038247.2:36158406-36349934 GCF_000004515.6 Glycine max
CATTAGGTAACTTTTGGTCGTTTTGGAAATTGCATATAGTATGAGATTGAGGTAAGGCAAACTTAGTTTGTTCAATTATGTGTGCTTTGAACACTGTTTAAAGGCGAATTGCATGTGGTTGTTGTAAATGTAGGGGACCTTGTGTCGACTCTTTCAATTTGGAGTTTGAGAAATGAGAGAATGGTCAATCTTTGTATAAGCTTTCTGGAGAGTTTAGTGAAAAAACCTCACTTTCTGAGAAGGGTTAATTATTTTGTACAAACTATATGTTCCAAATACATTATGGCAAAGAGAAATATAGTGGGTTCTTTATTCCCTATACTTTGGATGATGCATAAGAATATTTGCCTTTTGCATAAGGTATGGTGATCAGATTCTGGTCTCAATTGCACCATAGTTTTCCCTCTCTCTATTGTGTATGCTATTTAACTTTCATGGCTATTGCATGATGTATAAGGTCATCAAACTAGCTTGAGTAGTGAACAATCTAACTTAAAAGTAAAAAAGAAAATCAATTTCTACCTTGCCATTTCCCTTATAACATAAAATTATAATTAGTATTTAATCATATCATATCATAATATATTATTACAAATGAAATGAAAAGAAAAAGAATATATGAACAAAGACTTGATCTGTCAACGATTAGTTGTTCTTTTAGGGTTTAGCAGGATGGCAGGGAAGCAAATGAAATCTTTAAACCGGTTTAATTTTAGTTTTTAGTTTCAAATGAAATCTTAAATGAAGTTTAAACCATTTTTCTGGGTTGCTGTGCCCAAATCATTCTTTATTATCTGTTAAAATGAAAAGTTTAAGAGGAAATTAACCTTTCTTTGCTGAGCTCTTAACAATAGAATAGAATGCTTCCATCACTATACATAAAGTGGGAAGCTGTCACTATTCTTCCCCTTATGTGACCAATTATTGGAATCTTATTATTTAACGTAGCTTGCATTTGTGCCATAGAAGTATCTTTTAATTATGTTTTTTTCCATAATTTTCTGAGACAGATTAACTATTTATCAAGGCTCAGCTTTTCATTTAAGAACTTTTTAGTTCTTGCACATTATTTACTATGCATGGTTTTTATTAACGGAGACCACACTAGTGTTATACATATATATATATATATATAATTTCTTCTTAAGCAACATACAGTAATTTCTCTCCACCGTGTTGGATGTAACCAACGGGAAATATATGCCAAGAAACAATTTCAGAGTTATTTCAGTTCCTTTCAGCAATTTTTACAATCATATACATTTTGACACATTATAAACAAAATGAGACTGCATGTAAGAAAAAAAAAAATGGTTTGGGGTAGCACCTTAAGAAAGGAACCACATGCCGGGAATTTCGAATTAAAAAAGTGTACTTACACACTTTTTCTTGGATGGGATGAGCCATTCCTTTTTTACCTCTTGATATATTATTCGTGGCCACTCCCATTTTCAGTTGCATGCCAACCATTCATGTATGAGTTGTATGGTCTTCATTTGCATCAGATATATTAGAGACAAATTTAAACTACAATACCAGCATAGAAGAAGAAGCTATATGACAATGCTACATCTTGGATGGTAATTGGTAATAGTAATGAGATTATAATTAATAAATTAAAAGTGCAATAATTGTTTAATATTTTTTTGTTAATGTATTCAAATAATTTATACGTTTTTTTTTATAAAATATTGCAAATTTATATCAGTACACGTTTATGGTAAATTTGTTTTTCATTTGCATTGCTGCTGCACAAAGACACCCTTTGACACTTTGAGAATTTATTCTGATTTTACAGATAATAAAGATGAAGGAACCGGATGCTTAGTTTCATGTTCCGGGCATTGATTATATTGCTTACATTTGGTTCTTTTAAAGACATGCAAAGGACAATAAGTTTATTTGTGAGTATAGATGTATCCTAGAGTTCATTTATAGAGTAGAACATTTAAGAGGTTGATGAAGACGACAAAAAGTTAGGAAACGGAGTCCATTATCATTGATGAGTGATTGAGAAGCATCACCTTCAGCTCTATCTTTGTCTCACTCATTTCAATTTTGGCCCAACTCAAACCCTTTTTTTTCTTATACAACTTTTAAAGGCTAATATATATTTGCTTCAGTACTGTTACATTATTAATCTTTTATTATTACTGATGTTTTGTTAATAGCAAGGAATAATCTTCCAGGTATACATATTAACCTGCTTGTATTGCTGATCTTTCATCAAATCTAGTGTATGCTAATTTTTGGTGAACTTACTAATGTGAAAACAGATAGACCTATGATTTATTAACTTGTTATTGATTAATTAAGAAGTCATATGTTGTTTAACTGGGCCAACGTGCTATGTCACTTGATAGCAATTGTGATTTTGGAGATAAGTGTTGCACAAGCACTACTAAATAATATCTTTTTATGACACACTTACAACCTCAGTCCTCCTAAACCGTCATAGATAATACGCGGTGACACTTTCGTAATTATGAAGTTTGAAAACGAAGACGGTTATGTAAAAAAATGTCTTTGAATTATGGGTACGACAATTTCCACGACGTTTTTGAGTCGAGACCATCGTTGTTTGCGTGCCATTTAGTCATGTGGACCTGTTTCGTTGACTGAGTCAGCCTCGTGACCTTAGTCAGTACACTCACCCCTTATGTGCTGCCCTCACTCAGGTCACCCTCTCCATCACTCACCCTTCCACGCCGACCCACCCGTCATCGAACGTATTCAACCATCGTTCAATTACCTCCGTCATTTTCCATGGTGAGTATCTCATTTCTCCTATCTGACTGTTTCAGATAGTATAATGTTGCAAGCTAGGTCAGCGTTGGAATGGCTTATTTCGTTTCATTTTAAATTTTGTTTTTGGTGGGGAACGAATAGGGCTCGCAACCATAATGACGAGTTCCTGTGTGGCTTCTAGAACAATATAGTTGAGTCACAAAACGTGCATTTCAATTTAAATTTGATGGAACTGCTGTAATAGGATCGGTCTAGTGTTGGGGGGTTGTGATAGATGCACAAGAACTTAGGTTCGATTGTCGTTGCTTCCACTATGAGATTGAATGGATGATTTGAGTGGATGCAAGTATTGTTCTTCATCCCACTAATAATCTCAAGTAGCAACACACGAAAGTTGTATACCTCTGTTTTGCTTGCTTGAGACAACATCATTCATTGCATATTCTAAAGACATAACCACTTAAGAAAAACAAAAAGTTTAGCTATTAGGATAGAATAGAATGATGAAGTTTACTAGGAAAATTGTATCATAGCAACAACAATTGTATAATTGGGTAAAAGTGGACAATGATTGAATACTCGAGTGTTTATCATGTTACTTGTAAAAGCCATGAGTTCCTCTTATTTTTAAGATATGATAGATAGATATAAATACAATATTTTTTGGTGTTCTATCATATTTGTGCACCTTCCGAACAAGAAATTCATAAAACCAACAACACAAATATTATGAGTTGGAAACCTTTATATTTTTGTTACCATGTCTCCAGCAAAAAAACAGTAAGAAAAGAATTGCATTAAAGACTTAGAAAGCAGTATCCTTGCTCCAACATACTTGTTATCCCATCCAAAGGTTTTTTCAAAATCTGCAGCCCCAATGGAGGAATATGCTGTCAAACACTTGACACCGATGTTGTAGCCTAGGATTGACTGAAACAAAAAATATGTGTCAGTTAGTTCATCATTCCATTAATGATATTAATCTGATCAGCAACACTTGACAAGAAGCACATGAAAAATCTCCAAATTCTACGACTTCCACATGCACCAGAGGAACACATTCAGTTCTTTTTACGTTAAGAACTATTACTATATCAGTCTTAATTTAAAGAATTTTTTAAAAATTGTCAACTCTAATTATTGTCAAATTTTTATTGATATCAATTTTTTTTGAATTTTAATTATTTATATTGTAAATTAATTCGTAGTGTTTCATCTCCAGTATTATGTAGTTCACAGTGTTTCAATCACATGCTAGAGATGCTTCGAAGCAAAATCACATTAGTAGATGCTTAGTTATGCAAATATATATTGAGGAAATATAATTGTCAGGAAAACTGTTAAGAAAAACACCAAAAAGCTCAATATTAATGTGTGTAAAGTTGATCTTCCAGGGCAAAAGGAGGTGGAAGTGAGGGCGAAGTCTGATATGGCTGAGTGTTTCGGATAAGGAGAAAAGGGAGCAACGAGAAACTCAACAGAATAAGATTGTACCATGGCCCTATCTGGAGCATAACACCAACAACTCCCTGAGCATACAGGCCTTAAGCCATCATTTGGCTGGTTTGAATAGGTAATAATTACTGAATTCACTAAGACACTAAAGCTTCTTATTCTATGAGGGTTCATATAAAATTGATAAGGGTTTAGATCTTCCAAGTAATAAGAAATATTTGTGAACCAACTTAGCAATCCCACCTTGGATGATTTGAAATAATAAAATAAATTGTAGTTCTTGTCTAATATTTCTAGCAAATTTCCAAAACATAACTCCAATAGTGAATAAAAAGAAGATAGAAAAAGACAATGTTGTTTTCTTCTTAATCTTATATTTTAGGCAAAATTGTAAAATTGGTCCCCCACTTTATCTCCAATTACGGATTTGGTCCCCCTATAATCTAATTCACAAATTTGGCCCCCCAGTTTTATAAATCCCTGCAAAATTGGTCCTGAAAGCCTGATTTGGATGTTGACCGTTAACCTCAGACGTTGACTGCCACGTGTCAATGCCATGTGTGATTACCACGTGTCAATGCCACGTGTCAATGTCTAAGTGGTTTCCTGTAAAGACTTCATTTTTTGTAGGTAAAATTGCACTTTTGGTCTCTCAGTTTTACTCCAATTTCGATTTTGATCCCCCTATAGTTTAATTCACACATTTAGTTCCCCAGTTTTATAAATCCCTTTATAAATTGTTCCTACAAAATTGGTCTTTTGAATGGTTTAGCCACTGGTGCTAGAGACATGGTAGGTCTTGATAAATCTCGCACTTCTTTTTCATCGCAAGTTTTTCACTCACTTGAAACCCAGAGAAAAATCACTTTTTGTCTTTCTCCCACTTCCGGGATTGTTCAACTTGGGAAAGTGGCGCATGAATCCCAACCTGGGTCTGAAATTTTCAGATCTCTTACTTTAACAGGTTCTGTAATAACCCCCTATTTTTTTTTTTCTTTTTTTGCTCCCCCATGTGGTATTATGTGTATATGATTGCTTAAGTGGCCTATGTATGACAATGGTATTTTTGTTTAAAATTTGAAATAAAACTTCTCCAATAATGAAATTTGGCTGAATTTATAAAGGGATTTATAAAACTGAGGGATCAAATGTACAAATTAAATTATAAGGAGACCAAAATCGAAATTGGAGTAAAACTGGGGAACCAAAAATACAATTTTACCTAAAAAAATGAATCATTTACAGGAAACCACTCAGACATTGACACGTGACATTGACATATGGCAGTCACACGTGGCAGTCAACGTCTGAGGTTAATGATCAACGTCCAAATCGGGCTTCCATGAAGAATTTTGCAGGAATTTATAAAACTGGGGGACCAAAAGTGCAATTTTGCCTATATTTTATTGTTCCTCCCATCCCTTACACCAATTTTGCAACCTATGTGAAACTTGATGATTCAAAACACAATAATAACAATGAACAAGGAATATAATCTAAAGGTCTTGCATAGGAGATTGTAGTCTATCTGAGAAGCAAAGTTTTGATTTCATTCTCTAAGCTGATTTATTAGGCAATTGTCTTTGTTCTTTCTCATTCTTGTTTCTTACTTCCCTCTAAATTTGGCTCAGAACTTTGTTCTTACTCATTGTTTCTTATTTTCCTTTTCGAACAAGAAATTCCTAAAACCAACAGCACAAATATTATGAGTTGGAAACCTTTATATTTTTGGTAGCATGTCTCCAACAAAAAATAATAAGAAAAGAATTGCATTTTAGACCTTAGAAAGCATTATCCTTGCTCCAACATGCTTGTTATCCCATCCAAAGGTATTGTTAGAATCTGCAGCTCCAAGGGTCTGTCCATTAACCTTAATGTAGTTTAGGTACATTGGGTTCTTGGTAGCCTTGTTATGCTAAGTACGTAGCACCCCACAATAGCTCATCCTGACATATTTACAAAAGCATCATTAACAAAACATTTATTGCTTTACTTTATACTTCACACATCAAAACCTATGCAACTTAAAAAAGAAATTACAACTTTACTTGATAACCAGAGTAAGAACAATAGAAGGGGCACACAATAGGCTTCAAGCCATTGCTGTAGGGTCCCTTATATTTATTGGCAAACTGGAAAACCTATACCCATAAATTATAATATCAGATTATAAGCATTAGTTGAAAGAACTCCATTTACATCCAAAAATAATGTTTTCATCTCAAATCAAATGCTTACATGGATAGCTCTCCTAACCAAAGTTCAAGAGTGGGTGGGATCAATTTTTAAAAAAACCATAGAAGCAGCTGCAAGAGCAGCAGTAGTTTCAGCAGCAATGCGAATTCGAGCTTTCCATGGCAACGGAGGGGTGTTATTCTTGCAGGAAAGACGATCTTCAAGGCTTCCATTGGGTAAATACTCATATTATAGACCATAGGCTCCTCATCTACCATGTTTGATCTATAAAATTCCAGCTTAGCTTCCAAATCTTGTATCTCTTTTTCCTTTTCTGTGAGTAGACCATTCACTTTCTCCAATTCATCATTATCATATTCTGCTTGCTCCTCCATCATTTGAAAATATTGAAGAGCCTCCATCTATAGTGTTGCCTTCTCCTTCTGTAACCTTGTAATCATAGACATTGCTTCATTTGTAGCAAAAACATAAGCGTTTCTTTCTTCCTCCACTTCCTTCTGTAAAGAATCGTTGCATTTCTTGTAATACTCAATTCATCTCCTTAGTTTATCATCATTAGACTCTCTTTGAATTTCAGAAATATTGCTTTCATCCAGAGAATGAAGACCAGATTCCACTGAGGATGACTTTCAAAATATCTGAACTTCATTTAAACTAGAAGCCTCAACATCTGCCTCAGGTGAGTGAACATGATTTAGGGGAACATTTGATGATGTATTATACCCATAAGGAGAAGATTTGTCTCATGGTGGTTGCTCCTGTTCTTCTTGACATTATTAACTTCCTTAGTGGTTAGCTTCTCTTTGATAAAACCACTTTATTCTTTTTCCTTAGTGGTTACAAAGGACTTATTGATGTTACTTGAATTCTCTTCTTTAGGATTTATAGGAGCAGAATCACATATTACTGGATGAGTGTCTGTTGATGCTGTTTCCTCTGTACCAATCTTCTGTAAAACTTTCCCATTCTTTTCAGATACTATTCCAGTATCTCTTGGTTGTGCAACATCTGCAACTTATGTACAGAAAATACCTTGTTTGTGTCTTCTTTGGGTACTACTCTAATAATAGTCAAATTTCTCTTTTATTATAAAAAATATGGATTCTTTATTAGACCCCAAGAGTGTTATTCAATGATTTATGAGATAATGCGAAAAATAAGTATATAAGCACCAGTGGCAAGTATGATGACCATAAATCAGTAACAAAAAAAATAGCAAAATGGATGCCTCAAGATTATGTAAGAGTACACTCATTTTTGCATTCTAATTATTTTACACACTACACTCCTTTTTATCTCTTTAATTTTTCCTTACATATATATATTTTTTCTTTTTTTTATCTTGTTCTTAATTTCTACCAGGGCTGTACGCACTCTTTGGAGTGTCAAACAATTATTTTTATATAAGGTTTTATTTTGGGATGTATACCCTCTAGTATAAAGTGTATTGATAAAGTGAGAATAGATGTGGTGCTAAAAATATTAATATAATTTATTGTTAAGTCATTCTCGACACTTTTAATTATTGAAGCAAATTTCCTGTTTTGAGCAATGCCCTCTATAAATCTTTATATATATATATATATATATATATATATATATATATATATATATATATATATATATATATATATTCTTTTCTCTTGGATTTCAGCAAAATTTAATATCTAGTTTTGAAGTGTACTGGCATAAAATTCTGAGTTACAAAAAATGAAAGTTATACATTGACATGAGTTCTGCCTATGTAAAAAACCTTTATACTAGATTCTATTCTACCTATTTTCCACCCAGTGAAAGTTCTATCGCTTTTTAGGGTTGTCTAAAATATTTTATTAGACCTTTGTAGTTGTGATATATCTAGAGAACATGTTTACGTGACTCTTAAGTGTAGACATTTTTTTTTCTCTTATAATTTCCTTACAGAAACCAACCACTTCTGTGTTCTTAGTATTATGTGTGAATATATCTTTGCCGTAAATAAATAAATAATTTAAAGAATACCTTTGTATGAGGCTAGAAAAGTTATAGGCATCCCTTTGAATGCTGCTTGTGAGCTCATTGGACGCCCTAATTTGTCCATCAAACACAAACTATTCTAATTAAATTACATGAAATCTTGATTGGAGAAGGTTTTGCTTGTTAGAACTATGCAGTTTCCATTAAATGGTAACTCAGTGCTATAACTACCATGCAGGGGAGATTGGTGTAGATAAATTTATTGATAAGGCTTCCACCGATATAATTATTTTACTTAGATCTACAAAAACCAGATAGATGGCTAGAAATTTCTATGTAAAGACTAAAGAATCTATGCAACTTATTGTATCAACCCCATAATTTAGTTGGTTATGCTAGGCCAAGTACTTAACAATGAAATGTTAAAGTCCACAATGAGAGTTCTTGAATGTGATC
The DNA here is from genome assembly GCF_000004515.6 of Glycine max. NCBI lineage: Eukaryota > Viridiplantae > Streptophyta > Magnoliopsida > Fabales > Fabaceae > Glycine > Glycine max. The sequence goes on from NC_038247.2 coordinate 36,167,218, forward strand.
CAGATTCAATTAGTGGGATGGTTAAATTTTCTTTTATATAAGAAAATTAAAACATGAACCAGTTTCTGTCAGTAGGTAGAAAATCAGCATTATAAAAAGTAGTCTATCTGACGTGTCAGACATTAAATTGTCTTTGTTACACAAAATACAAATGCCTATAATCAGTACCACATCAGTAATTTGCTAAAGCAATATAAGTACATTTCATTTCTTGAAGTTACCATCCTAGTATTAATGATTGAAAGAGAAATTAAATAAGAAAAAGAATGTTGGAAAAAATCCAAGTCCCACATCAACTAAAAATAAAGCCAAGTTAAAATATATAAGTGAGGGACAACCCTCATCTTTTGAGTTAGTTTTTGGGGTTGAGTTTGGTCTAAATTCACATTCTTAATATTCTAAGATGGTATCAGAGCTTATTCAAGATTAACCCAAAGGGCCACCCACCCCTTGAGCTAACTCTAATACCATATTAATATATTATAATGGTTCATAATTCAAGACTAATGATTAAATCATAACAATTGCAAGTGAGTTGATCCATGTGCTACGTGATGGATTGCATTAACTAACAAACTAACTCTACTTAACAAAGTAAAAAGAATAGAGAGTAATTCTACTCTAATAATAAGGGAATAGATTAAATTTCTTAGCTATGGGCAGCATACAATTCAAGACATATTCTACTCTTCTTTGTTGTTTTTCTTCAGCAGTTTCCTATGAAAGTAAATGCAGCTCAGCAAGAAATTATATTAATAGTAGGCATCACTAATAATTAAATGGAGAAACCATAATATGTCAACTATTATGAAAGAAATTCATTTTTATTGTAGTACACATCTCCATATACTGCACAATGTAGGTAGAACAATAATGGTGGTAGCCTTTCATCCAAAATGGCCATAAGTGACAAGGAATAAGGTGTAGGAAGAAACATGCAAAGTTTTATACAATGTTAAAATTCTGCATGTATTTTATTTTGTTTGTTGTTTAATTTTCCTTTGTTGCTTAGTATACAAATTAAAATTGAGATTGTTGTGTGTAGGTTTTTACTGGAATCCGTGGAAAAGGTGCCTTTTTGAATGTGAATCCCATAAAAGGTGTGTCATCTGTTCTTTATCGTTTGAATGATTGTTGTTAATTTAAATGTTATGCTTATGCATTGAAATTTCACAATGTCATCACAAACTGAGTGAATCAGCTCTCTTCTTGCAACTGAGGTAAGGCAAACTTGTTATAGTTGACTATGTCAAATGTATTTTTCTTTTCATTTTTTTTTTTTGCATCAATGAATTGTATTTCCCTCCCTCTTCTTATTGTGCACTTGTGTGGATAACACATGGAAGTGAAAAATATACTTTGTTGCATTGTGCCAGAGTGTGTATTGTTTTACTGCATGTTCTGATTATTTCCCCCATTGATCTTACAGATTATACATGCTCTTGAGAATTACCCGTGTAATCAAGTCGACATTTTTCTATACTATAGCACTGCATCATCGCACTCCTTCTGGTTGTTAGTCATCATCTTCCAAGATATGTATTTATTTGTGACACTTTAAGGGTGAAAGTCAACAAAGCTTACATCACTTTTGGTATGCCTTTTTTTAGTGGTTATTGGGTATATAAATTAAATTCATTGTATGAGAATTTTTTTTTAATTTATAGTGTTACACTCGATATAATGGCAATAAAAGAAAGGGATTTTTTATTGTATGTGGAACATTAAACATATATTTTATTGGCTCCCCTCCCTTTCCCTGGATATTCTTGTAGTTTAAGGGTTGTAGCCTCTTTGTGTGTTTCGTTTCAGCTAATGCTTCATCTAAGGGTCCTATACACTATCATAATAACTGTAAAACCAATTCATGTTTGTTTGTACTGTCTATCTCTTTTTGTTTTTTTTTTTTTGTCTTATTATTATCTCTATAAAGACATAAGAAAAAAAAATATGACTCTAAGCTAAAAGCCTAAAACTGTTAATCATTGTATGTCTTGTTGCTGCAACAAGGTCACACCTTGGATTTTCCATATCAAATCTCCTCATTTTATGTATTTATATTTTGTAATGAAAATGTAATTGAGTTTTAATCATTTATTTATTTTTCTCGAAGGAAATGATCGCTTATATTGCTAATACCTTAATTTTCATTCTGAGGTAAGAGCTTAGTTGGAATCTTTAATCATAATCTATTGACATAACTTGTGAAACATGCTTTTAATGCATTTGGGTTAAAAAAATAGAAAATATGTTTTATGGTTGAACAAATGTAGGATATTCTTACTAGTATATCACTTTCATTAATATTTTCTTATATCTTTTTGCAGTGGAGTTGTAATAGCTGACGGAATACTTAGTGACAAAAATGTTTTCTATCATGACTTCATATATTCTCTTATTTTTTGCACTATGCCATGGATTATATTCTTAGATTTTGTTTAATGGGAGTTCATTGCAATCTTGTATTACTTTGTTGATGAATTTTAATTATGCTAAAGAAAGTTGTATTTCATATTTTGTATCTATGAGTTATTGGGAGGGGGGATTGGCAAGTCCATGCATATTCAAAATGAAAATCATAGAATTTCTTCAAATTGTTACCTTTTAATCACATATCCTTGGACTATGTCTTCCATAATGTTACTGTGCATGAGAGCTCTTGCACACATCTTCTCATGTTAGAAGGATTTTAATCTCAAGATTAAAATTGATAAATAATTTGTGTTTTAGATCTTGGTTTCCCTCTAGTAACAAACCTTATTCAATGAGATAGGCCTATGAAAGTTGGAAAGAAATAACTATGATGATCATGTTCTTCTCAAAGACGCAACAATAACTTAATTTCAATGCTTTGATAAGCTTACATTTTCTAGAAGCTCTTGCCAATATCGCTTGCCTTATTATGTTGTTTAAGCACTCATGTTTGTAAAGTTTAAAAGAGTGGCTGCAAAGTATTGGGTCTGTTTTAGGAACATCATGGACCCACCTCTTGCTTCTCTATGCATATGTTCAAGTGTCCCGATGCATTGTAGTCGGAGCATTATTTCCCTTTCTAAGATATTTTGGATATGGTTTGACCGGCAAAGAAGCTATTATTCTCATCTGGTCAGGACTGTGAGGCACAGTTGCCTTGGCACTTTCCTTATCAGTTAAGGCAAGTATTCATTGACTGATGATGCATATTTATAATGCTCCTTATTGATATAATTCTTCCTGAACATTGTACCTTAGTTAACCTATCGACTGCTCATGATATTAATTTGTGCATGTAGTTTTACCCTGTTTGGTTTGTTACTTTCAGCTATCATGATATTAATAAGTATTCTGTCTGATTTCATTATTGATACACTGCAGGTGTCAAGGGCACAATTATTTGTGGTGTAGGTTGGCAGGTGCAAGGTATGCTACTATAAGAATCTATTGTGAATTAGGATAAGGTATATGTTATTCTCAATTAGGATAAGGTATATGTTTCATGCATGCACCAATTGGGGTATGACCAAAAATGATAATTAAGTGCATAGAAAGAGGTAGTGGTACCTGATGGGGAAAATTAAAAAATAATGGTATGGCAAAAAAAAAAAAATTCTAATACGATTCTTAGTTAAGAACCGTCTTAAAAGAGTCACATTTTAAAACGATTCTTAGCTAAGAATCATCTTAGAAGAGTCACATTCTAAAACGGTTCTTAATAAAGAACCATCCTAGAAAGATACATTTTTTTAAGACGATTTTTTACATAACTGTCGTCATTCATTAACACTTTCAACACCATTGACTTCAAAGACGATTCCACAACCATCTTTGAATGTCACTTTTGTAGTAGTGAAGAGTGTAGAGCACCATATATATTTTTGTCAAACTTATTTGTTTTAATAACTTTCTTATTAGTTAAATTTTATCAACCATTATAATATATATATATATATATATATATATATATGGGTGAAACTTACTGTATTAAATAAGAAAAAATCACAAAATTTATGACTTCTAATAAATTTCAGTTAATAATAAAAAGTGTTGGAACATCTTCAACCCAACACCTTTTTTGTATATATACTTTTTATACATCTTAATTGCGTACTATCATTTCATATCATCACTTACTTTTATTTTTTAACACTTAAACAACTCTTCTCTAAGCATAAAAAAATATCTTCTCTCCAATCCATCAACATTAAACATTTTTATTAAACGGATCCCATAAATAGTTGTACAAATATTTTATTAATATTAACTTTTTATTTTTGAACCCGTAAAAATGAACATCAATGCTTAAATAAGCACCTTGTGCTTGACAAGCATGCTCTCCAACAGAAAATTCATAAGAGACATCGACCCTTAATAAGCAAAAATAACAAAAATATCTCTATTGAAGTTGGCCTTAGAGAGTGCATTATTACTATTGTTTCTCTTTTTACAGGCTGGCACCTCACTCCATAAAACATCTTCTTACTAACCACCTAGCTAGTGTATCTCCTTAGAGTACCCAGTGCTTGACAAGCATGTACCTCAAATGGAGAATTCTTAGAGTTTGTATCACTTCTAATGGAGGAGAATAATAGGTTGATGCCAAATATTGAACAGTCAAAATTTTTAACTTCCATCTCTTTTAATTCTCTTCTTCTTTTGGAGTGAAATCATTACTCTTTTCATGAGAGAGCTTTGATACCATGTTGGTAATTAGAGGATGAAAAGGATAAAGATCATAAGCACAAGCCAAATAGAAAGAATAAATATCAAGAGGTAACATATTGATCAATAAAAGATTGTTAAATGAATTACACGTACATGCTCGTATTTATTGATCTTGTTAGGCCAAGCAAAAAAATAAATATAGGAGGTAACATATTATTTGATTGATAAAAGATAATCAAATGAATTACACAGGCTTCTATTTATAGATCTTATTAGGCTAACCATCTAACTACTTAAATAACTAACTGTTGAATTATTGGCAAGTGCACCAAAATGTCCCAAGTAGTAAAATTAAAATAAACACTAATACAAAACGCAGTTTTTACATCGGTGGAAAATGACATTCTACATCGGTGATTGACCGATGTAGAATAAGATGTCGTTGAAAGTTAAAAGTTTCAACATCGGTCCTAAAATAACTGTTGTAGAAAGACAACGTTTTCTACATTGCGCCTAATGTACCAACTATCCTTGATAAGTAATTATTACAACGGTGCTATACTAACCACTGATGTAGAAATTAGACCTTCTACATCTGTGTTATATTCATCAACGATGTAAAAAGGAGGTTTTCCACATCGGTGCTTATGTCACCACTGATGTTAAATATCGAATAACCTGCAATTAAAATTTAGGTTAATTAATAATCAATTTTTATATTTTTAATATTATCAATATTGCTAATAATCAATAAATATTATTATATAATATGGAAATCAATATTTATAATTACAATATTATCAATATTGCTAATAATGAATAAATATTATTATATAATATGAAAATCAATTTATAATAATAATATTACAATATTATCTACATTAGTACTAATAAAGAAATACTATCTTTTTAGGCTCAATATATTCTCACCACCACATCATCAATTCCCCTGCACCTCAACAAAACATGAAAACCTTAAAACACCTAACCTGAAACTAGTATGCCAGTCAGCAACATGATAAGCAGGAGTTTATTGGTTTAGAGTTGCAACAAAAGGTTTCAACTTTTTAAATGCCTTAAACAAAGACTTCATCAAGAACATGAGTGAGAAGGTGAAATCATTAACATAAAATAATTGACCTATGATGTGAATATATAGCATATCTAAGATAAATATATGCATACTTGTGTTGTAGCGCGAGCTATTCCATCCCACTTGTTATATGTACCCCTGCTATTCTCAGACCAATCACCAAAATTCATCCTGCGGCCAACAAAATCAAGTTGTGTTATTGGTTCCAGAAACATGGAATGGCACATAAAAGAGAAGGAATTAGCCAGTACCCGACTACAAAAAATGCATATCCATTCATGTGATAGGTATGCATCTTAGTATCATTGTTCTACAGTATAATTTCCATAAATCCCTTATAAGTTCCATTAATTACTGATGTTTCTGTGTGAGGTGATCTTGTAAGAGGCTTGGTAGGACCTCTAGATTAATTTAAAGATTTTTCAGGCTTTCTATAATTTAAAGATTTTATGAAAAATCTAAATTATAGAAAGCTAATTAAAATTATAGAAATTATAGGACCTCTAGATTAATTTAATCTAAAAAATGTGTTACCAACACTTCTACCATATTATTGTGGTAATGGATAGAAGAAGAATAAGCATATTTGAACCAAATATATATGTATGGCGTAGGAAATATGACAAAATAATAAATTAATCCCTTGGATAAAAAGAAAGAAAAAAAAGTGAAAGGGATTCGGAAGTGCATGTGAAGTGAAGGAGAGTTAGTTTTGGTGATTTGGCAAGTAGACAAGCACCATTGCCTTAGTCAAACCACTTAAGTTAACCTAAACCCAAAACCCATTAGAGATAAAGTGTGCAGGTCCATCACACTTCACTTTCCAATGAAAACCACATCCCACATGATCTTGCTCTGGGAAATTGAAAGATCAAAAGATCTCTTCACCAATTTACCTCATTTTCCAGCCCCCCCCCCCCCCCTTTTCTCCCACTCCACTCCAAACACATATATTCTCTTTCTTGTTGACCCCACACCACTAGCCTCCTCACTTAAATTTAGTGTAAATATTAATTATTGGCCGACAAGTGTCAACCTTTGATTGATACACGCACATCCAGTCATGGCCCCATCAAAGGGTTCGAAGCTTTTGCTTGCTAAGGAGTTCCCATCATTCACTGTGCCATGTGTCCACTTATATGAGCATACCAACCTTCCATTCCTAACCTAACACTACTATTGTCTATTGAATTCACAATAGGAAAGAAAAGGGAACTGTGTGAGGTCAGGGAGTGAGCCAGTGAGTGAGGGACCCTAAATTATGGATCAACTGCTAAAATTTCCCTTGAAATTTCCCTTGAAAGTCATAACTTTCTCAAATGTATCATCCTAGCCAGACACCCCATCATCATCTCATGAAATATCAGAAATTAAAAAATGTTTCAAAGTGAAATTAACAAAAGCTAATTTATGTAGTAATTAGTACTTTTGTAACTGCCTAGATGAAATTATCAGAAGGCAAAGCAACATTTTCCAAGTATAAGTAAAAGTAAGGAATACAGACATTCAATGAAATTTAAATGGGGTTGCTAAGCAACAATTCGTCCATACACCTTATAAATCAAAGTTGGCCTCTATCTTAAGGGGATATATTGGATTGAGATTTTAAAAGACTTTTATAGCATAAAAATTGGATTGTGAATATTGGATTCAAACACATAATGTAGCAAGTAGATACAACAAAATAATGAGGCGTCTAAGATTCATACCTCCAGTAATGCTAATAGGCAGACCAGCCCAAAAACTAACAGTACAAATAGCCAATATCATCAGTCATGGTGCTCACTAATATGTAGTTGTCTCAGAAAGAAAAGAACAAAGAAGCCTCCAGCCACAGCCAAACCAAAAACTTGGTCACTTTGGACTCCGTAGAACAGTCCTTGTGTTCAAGGAAAGCTTCCCCAAATGCCTCTAAAAAATATTAGGAATTTTGGCATTAAATAAGCAATTAAATTAAATATAACTTGCATTAAATAAGGAAAGCTTCGTAGATCACTCATGTTGGTTTTACAAGTGGACCTTGCATCTTAGTTTCCTCTGTTTTCCTATTCTGGTTCACTAACTGCTAAGTTTTTTTTTTATTCTCTTTCACTCTTAGATCTTCATTCCTATCTATTGTTGAATTTGTTTAAGTCATGCAATTTCCAATTTGAGTTGTTTTTTTGTAGTTTTTTACGTCTAAACAGTCATAAGTCACTTCAGGGGGTGACTTTTGATGGAAATACTAAAAATATAAGTTGCTAACTCAAACAAGTGATCCTTTTTCAGCAGCTGCTTTTAAGTGGGGTATATAAGTTGTAACCAATAGAGGTTTGGAGCAAAGATGGTACTAGAGAAAGGCTATACACCAGCTCAAGTCATGAATTTTTCAACTAATCCATAAAATAAAAATTTGTGAGATATATAATTTTATTATTTTTGATAAATTTCAATTAATAAAACATTATATTTAAAAGAGTGTGTAAAGAAAGAGTATAACATTTTTGTTTCTCATCTAACCTCTTTTTTAATCAATGGCAAAAAATTGTTAATATGTAACCATTACTCATTCCTTTGACCTTAAAACAGTTTAGGTAGTACTCAGGTTATGACTCTTGTGAAGTAGTAGAACGTTGGAATTGCAAGATATAAGGCAAATAGAACTGGCTTATACAACTTAACAAATGATATTTGAGTTAGGTCTTTCAAGGCTTAACAACTTAACATAAATCAATGACTTTTATTACGGGTTCAAGGAACTCAAGATAACAAACTACAATGGCAATTTCCTGTAGATACTCAGTTCACAGAATGTCAAAAATCTAGATAATCTTCAATGCTTATTAAATTAGAGCCACAAAAAATTCCAAATAATATCAATTAAAATTTTAACTTTCAACAATCAAGAATTCATGTTTATAACTTACATGTGCTCCTTAATAACTTGTAGTTGTTTACCATCAACTCCCCCATAGACGACATGTACAATCCTCACCGACAGTGACAATCAACCATAGAATTCCATTAGTCAATATAAATGAAAATTTGTATAGACAAATAAACGATATTATGAAGGATGACATTACCACTTATAAAAGTAGTAGCAATATTTATAAAAAAATAGTATTAAATTTATGAAACAGTCACAAAAAATGCATTAATGAGTAAAATAGTAGATAAAAAATTGATTGAACAACTGGAATTTATCATTATCAATAAAAATTTCAGACAGGTGAAAATAATAATTATGTTAGAAAAAGCTCACTTCTTAGTGGCAAAAAGTAAAAAAATTACAACTTAAGAAGTAAAATGATCCACAAAGTTTAATCTAGCAGCACATGAATATCTGAAATATTGTTGTACATTTCAATTTTTATGTATTTGCTGGTCAGTGATAATTAAAGGAATAGGTTACAAGACTGAAGTATCTAAGCCACTTGAAGCGAATAAGGGCCATAAATAAAAATGAAAATATTAAATCTTGACAATAAGATCTATCTGTCTATGGAAAGGCTTTTATCTCAAAGGTAAATAGACATTCCAATTAAAATAAATTATATCAGAACAAAATAATGGATTTATTTGCTAGTAGTGATCATTGGAAGGGGAAATTCGAAAAAAGGTAAGAATGGTATAGTGTGGAAAATTTTATGGTATAACACTAACAATTCTACCTTTTTGTTGGGGGTGAGGAGCAAAATATGATATAATGAATAAAAATATAGGAAGGTAAACAATATCAGACTATCAGTAAAGGTATCTTCTTAAGATAATGCTTTTCATTTGTATGAAATGAAAGACCATTTTTTTCATTGTATTAAAAGATCCTATTTAACTTGAGAAAATAAAAACCACTAAACATACCTTCATCTTCTAGTTCTTCACATCCAGGATCAACTTCAACCATATTTGATGGATTAGTGCAACTATTCAAGTTGCCATGGGCACTCTCTTGACAATTCTTCGCATATGATCCTTTTGGTTGTCCTCGTCCCTTTTTCTTAGGCATAATGGTACCTGAGTCACAAAGTTGACATATCACAACAACGATTGCCATTTTCCTACAAAATACAAATAAAAAGGATAATAAGATAAAGTCAATCCATGTGTATCTTCCTCCTGTTCCTCAATAAAGTCAGGATCAGATTTCAACACATTCAAAGGAATATTAGGAAATTTTCTTTTCTTTATTTTTCCTTTTAGTCAATAATTTATTGGACAAAGTTATATTATTTCCTAATAAATAAGCAGCCTCAAGAAGTTTGCTCAAACGCATACCAAGGAGTCAAGGACTCTAATTTTCAGAGGAATTGAAGGATATATATGGGTATTCCTGATAAACTGTTTAAAGTTATTTGCACGAATAACAAAAAGGCATACCAAATCATGTCTTTTTAGTTCCCTGTTAATCTTCTTAGTATTGACCCATTCGTACCAAAGATTTCTTTTCAGTACAAAGTTGCAACAAACTGAACGAAAGAACTCGCATGAAAAATGAAAGCAGAGCTGGTAACAAGACAAAATTAATGGAACAAGGATGTTGGAAAATAGATTTACTCAGTGAATAAAATGTAACTCCTCCAAATTTGAATATAAGATAAAATAAACTAATATCATGGGAATCAAAAGAATCATTGGAAATAAAATCTGAACTAAATAAAGAATATTTTTGGGATGATTTCATTAAGGAAAATGCTAATCAGTGCCTTGATGAATTAAAAATGGAAAGTTTTCTATTGGAAGTGTAGCAGTGAATTCTCCTGAGATTTCCAATGCAACTTCAACATAATATTTAATATTAAAACCCTATGCTCTAACCGTCAGAGCCTCTGTAGCCTCCATCACTCTGGTGTCGGCGCCTTCACCGGCGAAGGTTTTGCGGTGCGACTGGAAGTCCTCCCATGGACTCGGCTGCTCGCCACCGAGGACGAACTTAAAGAGGAGGGAGCCAAAGTCCCATGGCTGGACGGTGAAGGGAGACTTTTGGTGCTCGATGTAGAAGGAGCTGATCGCGGAGAGCGGGATCGTGTGCAGCGGAAGCAGCATAGAGTAATAGTCTCGCAGCACGTTCGACGGCACCGTTCCGATTGGAACCACCACCACCTGGATCATCGCCGATCCCTCGATGCTCACTTCCAAAATAAGGTAATGGAAGAGGGTAGGTATCGTTTTTCTAAGGCTAGGGATCAAGGGCAAAAAGAAAGGCCATTTCATAGATAATGGCAGCACAATTTTTTCGTTAATGAAAAATTAATTTTAAAAATGCAACAACCATGGTGATGTATTAGAAAACGAGGTTGTATTGAATGCTTGTAGTTAAATACAACGACATTTTGTACTAAAACATGGTCGTTAATGAACAGCCTCAAATACCACTTCGCTTTTGGCTGAAAACGTTGTCGTTCATCTCATGGTATTTACAAAAATGCCACTGTGTTATATTCAACAACGGTGGCCCAAGCACCAATGTCGTACTGTAGTCATAGAACATAGCTTTTTTAGTAGTGAAAAGTCTGAGTGTCGAATCCACATGGATTTTGTTTGTACTTAGGTAAATGAATATATAATTTTTTCAAGCAATAAATAAAATGGTTTAAAAGGTTGTGAAGAAAATAGTAAAACAAATTATCATAAATCAAATTAAAATAAACAAGAGAGAAAAATAAACATAAAAGGGAATTAATTAATTAAAACAAAAAAGATGAGAGAAGTTAATTCAGAAGATGAGTGTGTTGAGGACTTAGCCTATTGAAGCTATTCTTGATGTAATGTTAATAATTTTTCTCTATTTATGTTTATTCTTATTTTCACGTATCTACTCATATACTCTAACCATGATCCCTCAAGTAAAAGAGCCTAATTTATCTATTTTTTCTTCTAAACCCCTTTGCAGAAATATAACAATAAATTACATTAAGGATAAAGATGTATAACAGACTAAACAAAATTAACCTATCCCTAGTGATGAATTATTTAGATACCCATTCCAGTTCTATTAGAAAATAATGCTTCCCAACGTTATCCCTAAAACTAACCATGCAAATAGATAATCGTCACAAACAATAAAATTAAGTAGATAATGGTGGAAAAATAATATTTATAAATAGATAGGAAAAGAAATTATATCAAGAGCAGTTGACTACTAAGCTCCCAACAAAAATGGTTTAGTCTTTCATTGTCATAAGAGGTTTTACAATTGCAAGGGGATAATATTTAGAAAAAAGGAACTTTAGGAAAGGAATGGAGGTAAGGAATGACTTCTAATGATTGTTTCTCTAACTTTTGCCCTTTACCTTTCTATAAGGAATTGAAATCTCTTGAATTTTTTTGTGTTTTTTCCTTCTTCTCTCTCTTTTTATAGGTGCAGTTCAACATGATTTTCACGCAACCTTGGCGCTAAGCGCGATTGCCGTGCTTAGCAAGTATGGTGGTATTCATGCTCAGCATTATCTCTTGCTAAGCACACCTTCACTTTCCAAAATTATCCATACATCCTAGCGCTAAGCGTGTGTTGCCGCTGAGCATGTGTATCACACTGAGCGTCTGAGACACACTAAGTGAACAACTTTGGATCTTCAATTTTCTTGGGCTTTACTTTGTTTTTCTAGGCCAATTATTCACCAAACATTATAAATTCATGAGCTTTTAATATTTTCTGCACAAAAACTTAAATGACGTTAAAATTTCAATTATTTGCCCAATAAAGAAGAAATAAGAGAGAAAATTATTAATTCCTATATAATTTAATTCCAAAATATACCTATACATATTAGTTATCACTAACTAATTAGCGTAAACAAAGACATCATGAGGTCTTTATAGCATCCCTACATCGGAATCATAATTGACTCATTTGTTGATTATGGTTAGTTGTGATTAATGTAGTTTAAAAACTACATTAGATGTTGACTTTTGTCTTATAAACTTAATTCTGAAATTAAGTAGCAGGGCATTATCAAGGAAACAATTTTCAATTTCAATTCCCCACCTAAGACCATAAACAACAACACCTTAATTTATTTATTAGCCAAAAAATGTTATTCCATAAATTAGATAATTAGATCTTATATATAGAAACAAAAAGGTATATTAATTTAAAACATACATAACATCAAGAGTGCAATAAAAGTAATTAATAATTTCAAAACATCATCCATAAATTAACACAACCTCACCAGCATACCTGAAAAACCAAACTTAACAATCTGTATAACCTGAACTTATAACTTACATCTATGCTCCCACCCAAGATTATAGGATAACAAATACAGTTAAAACTCTATAAATTAATAATATTAGGACCGAAGAAATTTATTAATTTAGAGAGTTATTAATTTGTCAATAAATTAATAATTATTAATTTAAAGAGTTTTTAAGTAATTATACTGTACATACCAAACAAAAAGACAAATTAGTCTATGCCTCTTAGAATTACATTGCAGTGAACCTTGAGACTCAACGTAAATTAGTAACTATTGTGTTCATATACATTGTAAATCAATAATGACTTTTGAAGTACATTAAATATAAACAAGAAGAACAAATGTGTTCAATGTATTCTTAAGCAAGTTTGACATATATAAATTACATGAATGTGTTAGAGTATTCAAACCATATATTACAAGATGGCTTCTCATCTAAAAGGTGTTGCAAAATCAACTATGTCAAATCAAATACGTAAGGAGTTGTGTGAGTACAAGAAGCCTTTTTAGCAGTTTCAGTTTCTATGAATTATTAATTTATGATTTTCTTGGGACCAAAAATTATAAAGGGATCTCACGAAAAATTATTATCTTATTATTTTATCGAGTTTTTCAATTTTTTACATTGGCCCAAGTCGGGACCGGACAAATTTATTATTTTAGAGAGTTTATTAATTTACCGAGTATTAATTTCCCCAAGAGTTCACATCGACGGGAAGGTTTGGCACCTCGATGTCAGCTCTTCGCCACCTAGGGCTGTAGTATGTTCCAAGGGTTGGGCTGTTCGTCCATTAAAGCGGTACGTGAGCTGTGTTCGTCCATTAAAGCGGTATGTGAGCTGGGTTCAGAACGTCATGAGACAGTTCGGTCCATATCCGGTGTGGACGTTAGAGCATCGAGAGGACCTTTCCCTAGTACGAGAGGATTGAGAAGGACGCACCTCTGGTGTGCCAGTTATCGTGCCCACGATAAACGCTGGGTAGCCAAGTGCGGAGCGGATAACTGCTGAAAGCATCTAAGTAGTACTGTACATAAAACAACTTTAGATAACTATAAAAATGCTGCTCTAACCCAAGACAAAACATGAATCATCAAAGTGTGATGGCTATATTTGGTGAATCTAGCTGTCAATGCAACATAATGTTCAATTTCACATCCATTGACTACAAAACTTTCGATGTAAATACTGAACCTAAAAGAAACCTCCCTTCCCCACACACCAACTATATGCTAATTCAAAAGCCATCGCCTTCTAGTTCTAGCACTTTATATATTTATTCAAAACCTGCCCACTTTGTTGTTGGTACCACGCACCTAATTATTGATCTTTTTACTCTAAGTTCTTGCAAAAGATACAAAGTAATTGAGTAGAATATCAAAATGAAAATTTAGTCATAGAGATATCAGACATTATTATGTGTTTAAAAATGATTGTCTCGTATATTTTGAATAGGTACTGTCAATATGTTCAAGTTGAGGCATCTAATGTTCCAAAGAGCATATGGTTTGAGACTAATCAATGCAGAGTCGATATCCATTGATCAATGTTATTTAATTAATCAATGTTATTTAATTAAGAATATGATTTACTTTATTGTCTAAGTACTTTTTAGATATGGCTGGCACTAATTGTACTCTCTGTAGCAGCAAAGTTGTGATATATATATATATATATATATATATATATATATATATATATATATATATATATATTCCAACAATATTGCAAGTCTTTCATTCTTTAATTTTTTAACTTCTTGATGTATTTTTTTTAATTATTAGAAAAGAAAGACAACTATGATCTTTTACATTTGAATCTCCAATTGAGATAAGCAGTGTGATGTAAAAAGCCAACAAAAATTTATTTAATAAAAAGACAGAGAATATAGTTTCCAGTCACACTTAAATAATCTTGATGAATTGAGACAAAGTTAGATTGCCCTCAAAATTTCTGGAATTGATATAATATCTTGTTCATATATTAAATCCAGTTAGAACAAAATGCATAATATTATGTCATTTAAAGTGGGATTGCATTTGTTAAGGTATAACATTGAGTGCAGGTCTAAGCCTTTAGCAGCCTAAGGAAATACTAAATGGTTTTAAAAAAAGTTAAAACTTAAAAACACTTTTTAGAAAACATTATCAACAAAGAAGTAAACAAAATCAGGAACAAAAGAAGAAAGTCATTAGTCAAATAGTATTCATAATTATACCTTTCATTAAGGGTGCAAGTTTTAATTTGAATTTCACCATATTATCCAATACACTGGTTATATATTGAAAACTTCGATTATTTTCAATGCATAAAAAAACATTAGAAGTAATAAATAATTATGTTGGTGTGCAGTGAAAATAAATGAGAAACATGAATTACTACACAAAACATGTTAGCAGTTATCATATAGACATGAGTAACGTAAATTACCATTTCTAGGATTTTAAGTTAAACAACAACTTGTATTATGAGAAAAAAAGTGTGACTGAACTTATACATGAAAAATGAAAATTTAAGAGAAAATAGATTAGTTGATATCAATAAAAGAAATTTGAATGAAAAGGGAAAAAGGTATTGTTATTCTTTTCCTTGATGTTTTTTTTCCTCAATAAAAATCTCTTTGAGATATAAAAATAAAGGTAATGAAAATTAGTGCACATTCAAGATTACGGCTCTCTCCAACTTTTCTTTATCATGAAAAGCTCATTATTTTTTATCCTACAAAGAAAGAAAGCTACACACAAGAAAACTACAACGTTTTTTAGAAACATAACACATAGCAAATTGAATTTTAGACAAAAATAATCATATTACGTTAATTTCAAACCTATGAATCACGCTCAAGACATCTTTATTATTGACGTATTTGTGCGTTATCAAATTTCAGAAATTGGTTTCATTTCATGTGTTGTTTGTTTCATCCCTTGTTGTTTGACATGTTAGTGGTGCCTACATCACATTGAATTTTTTTTTGGTAATTAATAAATAAAACGTAACAAAGGAAAGCACAAGACTTGTAGCCACCACAGACCAACTATTTCCTACATATCCATAAAGAAAAACCACAAACGAATTACTCTAACCTGCAACCTTCAACCAATATTTCCAGGAGCAATTTTTAAAATCTCTGTCACCCTTTTCGCCATTTGCGAAAAGAAATACTCACTGAAATTTGATGCTGAATTAGACCAAAAATGAACAAATGATGGGTATATATAATACTAGATGCTATGCGAAATGCTTTGCATTTTTTCAAGGCCTTATGCATTCCCAATAGTGTATTTATTTGGTTTATTTTTATCAATAATTAGCGTTGCAATGATCAAGACCATTCACTTCTTCACTTGCTCATACAAACAGATGGGAGATAATGTTTTTAAAGGTGCATTAAATAGCTATGTTCTCCACTTCCTTATTGGAATTAAGATTTATTCGAATTAAGCACCGTTATGCATAAATCTATCTATTTTTATTCTTATTCTTATTCTTAATTCCAATAACGATAAGCTTAATAAGAATAGAAAGAATTTTTTTAACACATAAAATCATGGAATGTTGCATTAAATAGATCGAGGGAATTTCTAGATATTAACGGTGCAATAAATTGGCGAGATTGGTAGTGGAATTCAAAGAGATCGAATTGTCTCCAAAGTAGAACCCAAAATGAAAAGATGATGGGTATATATAATCTCTTGTGCCATGAATGTATCTCCTGGAGTATTTAATTATTTTTTTTGGCCAAACATATTCCCGATGAACTTGCAGCACCTCCTTAAACAGGTTGCCAATTTGAAGAGTTGGAAGAGAATTTGAAAGGCTAAATCTTATTCCCTAGGTTATAATACATAACTCTTCATATTTTAGATATGAGTGGAGATTACCCATAGAGTTTTTTTAACTGACATTGAAAACTGATAACTGTTCCGTCTTATTTGAAGCCCAAATTAAAGTAATTTATATTGAACACTACTAATTGGTGTCATTTGCAATGAACACCACCCAAATTAAAGTTCTATTATTGAAATAAATTAATTCTATAACCAGACACTATGCATGGAATTGAAGAAGTTTACGTGATTATTTGTCTAATATGGGAGGGATTATGGAAGTTTGGGCAGAAAATAAGTTTAACTGAACTTATTAGCTTTATTAATAAAAGAGCGGGATTATGCATGGAGTTTGGGCGAAAAATAAGTTTAGCTGAACTTATTAATTTTATTAATAAAAGATATATCTTTCTTTGAAAATGAGATATTATTATTGGAGCAACACTATTTGCTATGAAACTTTAACGCACGAAAACATACAAATTCACAGGCATAGATATTTTCGTACACTAATTTTGTCCTACAATTTCGCAAGATTCAACAATTCTCTTACTTTTATATTGTTATATATTTGTTGTTGAGTTTTAATTTTTAAACGACAGAAACTGTAACTAATTTTTTAAATATGTATTTTATAAGTTAAATAGTCCTTTTTTCATGTATATTTTTTTATTAAATAATCTTTATCTTTAATACGATACTGATTTAACCGATACTTTACATATTTTGAAACTTTAAATGAAGTTTTTATAATTTGAGAATTAAATATAATTGTAAGTTATATTTTCAAAGATATTTTTTTTTTCATTTTCAAATACTAATTGACTATGTACTACTTTGAAAAAAAAAATATTAGGAATGATTAATAACAGTCGTCAACAGTCCTTAGGAACGACACATGTCTCATAACTTTTGCACAAAAACTAGATAAGACCTAAACAAAAAACAGGTGTCTAAGATAGGTCAAGCAAAAACTGACACGTGCACTAATGCCTTCAAATGCAGACACGTAGCTCTTTAACCCACAAGTCCTCCAATCAAAGCACCAAACTAATCTCATTCCTTCTAAGTCCTAATTAACACTTTTTCTCTATAAAAATAGACCAAGGTCTTATTAATCTTCACCATGAACAAAAATCAAAGTTACATAGTACTAATAAAGTTATCACTCATATCACAACACATCACATTGTATTAACACATTGTATTGTAGTAAACTTACAAAGTAACTTGATTGAAGATGGTTGGAATTGGAGTTCCAATATGCGTGCAATGTGGCAACACGAGCAACCCCTGCCGGTGCAAGGTGGTGGGGCCAACGCTGGGGTTCCTGGCGTTTGCGGCGGCGGCGGTGGTCGAGTGGCCGGTGGGGGCTCTGGTGTATTGCTTTCGCCACTCAAAGGGTCGCAAAATCATGGGTCATCCCGCTACCGTCATATACCCTTCAGTCACCAATGCCATCCCCATCTAATTAAAGTTCTAACTCTATATATACATATATATATATATATATATATATATATATATATATATATATATATATATATATATATATATGTTAATAATGTTGTTATATACCAGTATATGGTTTTGATGCATGGTATTTACGACTGTATTAATCTATTATATACGTTGTCCTTCCTTTTTTAATTAGTGACTTACAGTTGCGTACCAATGCATGTTATGTGTAACGCTTGGATTACGCAGTTGTTCAGTTAATTTGCCTTTTAGGTATGTATCACATAATAAACTTGAGCAATCTTTTTTTGCCTCTTTTTACTTTGATAAACTTATGGAAGGACTTTGTTGTGGCTTATATATATACTGAATTTGGCAGTGTTTTCATGGAAATGGATGAAGAGGGTTACTTTATGCGTGTGATTTTTTATTGGGGTATTTTTTTTCTATTTTGGGTGAAAAAAAGAAACAGGGTTTCTATCGATAGGTTTAATTTTGTATCAATACATAAAAACTACATTTTATTATGTTGGATTGACTTTTGTTATAATATTTTTATGTAACAGAATTTAAATGTTCAATACAAATATAAATTAAATGCAATGACATGTAAAACTATTTAGGGAGATCCAACTTGATGATGATAATAAATAACGATGATGACTTAAAAGGTAAATCACACTGATAATATTGCACGAATTAAAATAATAAAGAAATAAAAAATCAGTACAAAATTTCTTTCTATTATCATTATATAGATTAATTAATCAAAATATAAACACTTCAAAAAAATAAAAAGTTATTTCTCTAACATTTATTTACGATCTATTGCATGTATTTTTAACAATTAATTGTGGCTAATTTTATTTATTTATTTCTACAACGATATATGGCAAAAGTTTTTATTTTTGGACCATCTATGTCACTATGCGGTGGTGATATATATGATTATTTTTTGTATGCCATAATCTAACTTAATTGAATGATATATAAAAGAATCGAGTAATATATTATCATGTTTAGCAAGAAGAAAGCATCTAAAACATTAATTTATTTTGTTAGCACAAGCTACCATCTATCTTTCATATAAGATAATTGTATTCCAATTGATGATTACTTGATAATCTTACAGCATTTTATTCACGCCCTCCCCAAACATTAATTTTTATATTCATAAAAATAAAAAATAGCTAGATATCCTTAGTCCTCAAACATTAATTTTTTAACGAAACAATTTTTTATGTTGGTTGATTTTTTTTACGCTGGTTAATTTGCTAACACAAAATCAAACATTATAATATTAATTAATTTTCAGTTTAAAAAATTAAGAATATAAAAAAAATCTAAAATTTAATTATTCGTGTTAAATCAGGAATCAGTGAGTGATGTCTGATGAGCCCGCTTTCATTTTTGCTTTAAGGAGTTCAGTCCTATTTTGCTCCTCTTCCTTGTCTTCTACAAAACATTCACATATTAACCTGTGAAACCTCTGATCTGAGACTTCTCACCCATTTTCCTAAACCTCTAATTAAGCCACCAATTAGAAGAGGCAATTTTCTCAAGTCAGAGAGAGAAGAACATCTTTGTATCAGGTGTGAGCTTCTTCTTTACCTGATTCATTTCTGCTTCTTGCAATTCTGTTTTCATTTTTGTGATTTTACATTGCTTTTTCTTCTTCTTGTCCCTGCTCTATTCCAAAGTTCCTTCTTTTTATTTCTTTAAATTTTCGTTTTGGTCGATTTGATATACCCAGTTTCATAGTGTGCTGTAAATTTGTGAGATTTTTGGCTAGAAGTTGGATCAATTGTCAAAAATTGAAACTTGGCATTTACCCATTTTCTGAAATGGTAATTTTTTTTTTTTAAAATGAAGAGTATAAGGTAATGAGACAGATTATGGAATTAATCATGTCATGGTGAATAGGGAGTGAGAGTTTTGTGAAGCCTTGAGGTCTGGAAAATAGGAATTGTCTACTATTTATTGGGATGCATTATAACTTTAGGATATGCTGATCTTGGATTGAGAATCTCAGCAGATGTGAAGCCTTGCAATATCCACATACATAGTGCATGCATGTTTGGATTGAAGTTAGAAATGTTGTGTGTACATTCCAATGTAAATCCAACGGTTGGATTGAAGTTAGAAATGGTGTGTGCACAATCCAATGTATTGAAGTTAGAAATGTTGTGTGTACATTCCAATGTAAGTCCAACGGTTGGATTGAAGTTAGAAATGGTGTGTGCACAATCCAATGTAAATTCAACAGATAAATGCAAAATGAAAGTAAAAACAAGATTCTTGATCCTTTGTCAAAATTACTTTTTCCTCAGAAGTACTTTTTCATCTGGAAACCAAAGAACATGCATATATACTGTTTGAAAAAGAAGAATTGATCATAATTTATTATACCCATAGAAGAACTAAGAGCAATTAGGAGCTGAACTTCACTACGCCCCATAAGGTAGGTAATATTAACTATGATTGGAGTGTCAGCTCTTTGTGGTGTGAAAGCTTGCCCTGCAAAAGCTGGTGAGATTGGGATATGGGGTGGAGAAATGGCAAGCACTATTGGTGTTCGAAATTCTATGGCATTTAACATTGATCTCAATTTGAACTACTTTAGGTCATGCACCCCTCCGGCCCTCTTGGTACATATTTAGCTCTTTGTGCCACAACACTTGAGGATGAGGGGTTGTGTACCATTCGGTTGGTATTGGGTCGATCCACCCAAGGCCCATTGACTTGGATGCTGAACGATCGGTCCAAATACGTTACTATATAACTCATACTAGACCCAGATGGCAAGGGAGATTGCAATGTACACTTGAATGCTTTTGGGCTAGCTCTCCTTCCTCTTAGGCCTGATCTAGCTACATGTACATTGTGACAATAGCTTGTGTACAGGTCACATTGTTCACTCTAGAACTATATCAAAAGAAGTGACATCTTTGAAAAAGGGAAATAGAATATGTCCTTCCCGCTGAAGGATTAATACAATAGAAGTTGTTATTTCATTTTGGAGGAATTTTTGGTTATAGTAATCTTATCAGGAAGCAGAGTGCTTCCTCATTTTCTGATAAAAATGAAACTGAATGAGATGTAGGCCATGTGGCTAATTCAGCAAACAGATTGCCGTCTACTTATATCTGTTATTGTAATCTTTGGAAATCCTTTAACCAATAATGTTCTCATATATTTGACATTTTGGCATATTAAATATGGAAGTAGAAAAATCTTGTATTCTGAAAAGTTATGATTTGTGGGTCGATCATTATGAACCTAATTCATTAGATTGATTCTAAAATTCACATATATCTATGTATTGTGTGTTTGATGGTAACTAAGTCACATTTCTCTACTCTGTATGTTTTTTTTACTTTAAAAAGGTTATGATAATAACTGTTTCATTCTTTTTTTTGGTAGTGTTGCATCCACTCTCTGATGGGTGTAGTGAGGGGGGTGATATTGGATGAATCAGTACTCTTGGCTGAAAGTGATGATGATAAAACTGTATCTTTACTCCGACCAGGAGCTGAGTCTCTCATCCAAACACTCGTTCTATCCAGAACGCATAGTGGAATTGCTCATGGTGTTGGCCTTCCAGATGACAAGGTGAGTGTTCTTAAAAAATTTGCTAGTTTGAACTCACTTGATTGCTTTATCTTAAATGATCATGTAAGTGAGGTTATGGCTGGATGGAGTAATGCTGATGATGGCAGTGTTATTATTTATCTGATTTCTAATAAGAAGGAGTTCTTACCTAAATTAAGCAGCTATAATTGGCTGGTTGTTGTTCTGAATGTTGGAGGTGAAAGTTCATGTCACACTCCAAATATACTTCAGATTGAAAACTTAGAGGAGTTGCCATTGACCATATGCCACTTAAATAAAAGATCAATTGGAACCAATGCTGTGACTGTGGGTTATACAATGAAGCCTTCTCGTGTCGAAGATTTTGCAAAGAGGGGTGCATTTCCTTTGTGTCCTACTCAAAATGGGTTGATGTTTGTTCCTCTCACATCCAAGCTTCCATTATCATCTCAGTTAAAGGATGTTGACATAGTTCTTCACAAAGCCACCGATGAAATATTATCTGTTGAAGATAATAAAATTACTTTTACACAGAACATGCAAGCATTGCAAAGATACTTGGATCAGCACCAGGATTTCTGTGTTATTGATCCACTGAGTAATGTTTATCCTTTATTGGACAGGCTAGAAATTCAACAATTTCTACTTGGCTTGGTGGAACTGAACACTGAAGGGAAATATTTGATCAGAGGGGCCCATTTTCTTAAGGTTGATAACTTTGATGAATTTGATTTTGCAACTGGACTAGCTGAAGCTAGATTGTCTCTTCCATGTATAGTGAAACCTAAGGTTGCTTGTGGTGTCAGTGATGCACACAAGATGGCAATTGTTTTCAGAGTCGATGATTTTAAGAATTTAAGTGTTCCTCTTCCAAATGTTATTCAGGAATATGTGGATCACTCATCCACTTTGTACAAATTTTATGTCTTGGGTGAAAAGATTTTCCATGCTGTCAAGAAGTCAATACCAAATGCTGATATTTTGAGGAAATCATCTGATGGTGATGAGCTCAAACCTCTACTGTTTGATAGCTTGAAATCTATGCCGACCGCTGACAGTATCACAAGTAATGTGTCCATTGACCTTAAGCTGGTTACAGATGCTGCAAATTGGCTTAGGAGAAGGCTTCAGCTTACCATCTTTGGTTTTGATGTTGTAATTCAGGAAGGTACTCATGACCATGTTATTGTGGATGTAAACTATCTCCCATCATTTAAGGAAGTGCCTGATGACATCTCTATTCCTGCCTTTTGGGATGCCATTAGAAATAAGTTTGACTCTAGGGTGCCTAAATAAGCATTTGTTTGAACTTTGTGACTATTTGACATGGAATAATGCCAATGATTGCATCAAACCGGTTTGAAATACTTAACCCTCGTTATTAATGCAATTTAGTGTGATGTTTCTTCTTCTATTTGATGTTATATTACTTTGCGAGAAATTTAGGTATGATTATAGGGTACTTAACTGATAACGTGCTAAATTCTGTGGGTTATATTGAAAATGCTTAATTGCACCTTTGGTTTTCTTGTTGGATTGCAAATTTTGTTTCTCTATTTTTTTTTTTTTCTTGGGTCGTGCTAACCTAGTGCTCTTAGGATATTGGATAAGAAGTTAAACGGAAAAAAATATTTATTTTGAAAATCATAAAAGAGTAATGAATAGCATAATTTTGTGCATTCCAATAAAAACCTGTTTTGTTTCAGTTCTTTAACTAATATCCGAAAGACCCCGGTTAGTATTTACCTTTTTTCTTTTAATTTATTCATAAACTTAACCTTCAATATTTATCGAAAATGCCAATATGACAGTGCTATAGTGTCAAAATAGCATGAATGTATTGACGTGACCACTTTAAGATGTCATCTTAGTATTTCTGTTAAATATTGGATATTAAGTTGCTAAATAAATCAAAGTTACACAATTATGGAGGGACAAAAGTCGTGAAACTCAGAAAGTAAATAGATTAAAAGTGTAATCAAGCCAATTAAAAGCAATACTTATCTCTAGAAAATATCTTCCAAATTTGACTACAAATGGGGCGAAAAATTGAAGCAACATTTGCACCTTCTGATCTGCGAGCACTACTAGTGTATAAATGTATGGACATGCCTTTATCAATATATAGGCTACAGATTTTAGGGCAATATATTACATTGCTTCAGAAGCACCTAACATATAAATAATGGTTTGGTTCTGCATAAATGACTATCTAGAAGGACTGCTATAAACTAGTGACTGTTGAGGAGCTGCTGATTCTTCATGAATTTCCCCTTGTTCCACTGGACTGAAACTCACCCGTTTCTGAAACAAAAAATTTTATAAAGAACATTAGCTTAATTCCCTGAAGAGTTACATATTAACTAGTACAATTAATATATGTGAATTGAGATACAATATTGCAATTTGAACTAGCCATTTACTAGGAAACTACAAATATCATAGGCTAATTATAACCGACATTAAAATATTCTACTCTTGTTAGCCAACTTTTTCAAAGACATTCAGTAATGCTCCAACAACACGTTTTATGAAGGTGCTACAACTAGTAAACGAGGAATAACAATTATATTGAGTCCTCATTCTTCATTTTCTCGGCATAGTTGCTGACATACCGACAATGTTGACTTTTTGGCAAGGTCACTGTTACCTCATGCATTGTGGCAGACAAGTATGCAAAAGGGGCTGCCAAGTGTTTAAATCCAAAGTTCAACCCATTCTAGATTTTATCACTATCAAATTTTCAAGATAGGATAAGGGATGGAGTCTCATATTCTCGGCCGGATCGAAAAATTTAGTTAGTCTAGAATCTCATTTTAATTATTTTCTTTTTCATTTGTATCCGAGATATTATTTAATAAGATCGGGTTTAATATCACTCTCAAAAAAACTTTATAAAAATATTAGATAAAAATTATTATAATAATAATTATTATTAATAATAAATTATATTTTTTTAACCATTTAGAGAGTAACGGGAAAGTATTTATCAACTTTATCAAAACTTGACTCCAATATTTTGTTTAACAAATTAGAGTCTAATTTTATTCAAACCAACTTAATATTAATACACATTGTTTTGCTGTAAAAAGTAATTATTTATATAGCATGCTTTAGTTTAGTGTACAACTATGATCTAACTTATTTTTTAAAAAATGTAATTAAAAAATAAGCACCGACTTCTGATGATGCGATTCTACCTTTGACTTCTGCCTCAATATATTTTGCATCTTTCGATGTTCCAAAATGAATGAGAACTAAGAATACGGCGAGGCATGTTACTTAGTACCATGTTAGATGGCTTAAGATCGAAGAAACCTCATAACGACCAAAAGAGAAGAAAACAAAAAAAAAAGTCTCATAAACAACGTGGAAAAACCGAGTCAATAGTGAATGTATTTATCTGAGCAGTTAAAATTATCAAATATAATTTTATTTCCCCAAACAAACACTATCATTAGCATCAGCAAACTAAGGTTGATTGCTACTAATATCATTAAGTATAAATTTGTCTCAATTATGCTTTCGTTCACAAGATCTTTCATTCTCGCTTCAAATTTTTGGGTTGCCGGTCTTTAGATTCGTGAATTGGAAAATGTCAAAAACTTGACATTCAAATTTGAGTGTTTATATATATATATATATATATATATATAGTTTCCAATTTGATATCATCTTTCAGGTGGTAAACTAAAAACAGCATTTCAGATCTAAGTTTGAAGTGCAAAATTTAGACTTATTAAAATAAAACCAATCAAGTCAGTCTAAAATATCGCATTATTTAACAAAAAATTAACGAATTCACTTGGAACATACTGACAACTTTTTTATACTATTATCTAATTTACTTAAAATTTCTCAATGTTATTTATTGTAATAATTTTAAATTTATTATAATTTTTTTACTCGCATTTTAAATTTATTATAACAACTATTTTGGGCAATATTTAATCCAATTGACTGTAAAATTTTCTTTCTTTAAAAGAAAAATTTTTTACAAACAAAATTATACAAAAATTCTAAACAATAGGAAGAGTTTTTTATAGTGAAAAAAATAGCAAACAAGCATTTATATTTTAGGAATTTTTCTTCATTGTTATCTTTTTTTATTATTCAAGAATTTGTAACTTTTTAATTAAAAAACATTCAATAACTTTAACTTTAATTTTCAAATTTTGAAATAATGTTTAAGATAAAAATAAAGTAAAATAAAACACAACTTCTATCTGATTTCGATAAAATTGATGATATAAATTTTCATATGATAAAAACTTATTATTAAATGAATGTTCAAATAAATCATTTTCCCAAGCTCACACAAGATAGGATCATGTGTATGAACGTAACAAAACTTTTGTGCACTTCGGTATCAAGCAATTTGCTATGTACCGAAACAGCCAAAGAAGATCACCAACATTCAAACAAAAATGTCAAAGATTCAAGAATACAATAAGAAGAGTGTTAGTCATACTTCTTCTAATGTATTCTTTTGATCATGCACTCTATAATTAATTAAAATTTATTAAAAATAATTAAATAATAAGTAAGACTTATACAAAAATGATAATTTTCATAAATTTTAATAAACTATACATTAAAAAGAATATGTTAAAGAATGTATAGGTAGTTTTTCTGGTGCAATAGTAGAAAACAATTAAACAAACACAACATACCCTTCTTGGTTTGCGATTGTGAGCCTCCACGGTTGCGCCACTGCCATCCACGGCGGCATTGTTCCCCATATACAAACTTATGATTTTCTCGGCCACCTCGCCCCCGTCGTGGCTCTCCTCCATGAGCCTCTCCAAATGAGCCTTGGGCAGCCTCATTTTGAGCCTGGTGGGCCCACCATTTTCTGGGCCAGGCCCATGCTTCACCATAGTAAGGTCCGAAACGCTCCGTTTGGACAGCATCAAGAAATCGAGCCTATCCTGGGCGTTCATTCCACGGATCCCACTGGATCGCACCCTCCTTGTTCCTAGTGGTTCGGGCTTAACCTTGGGTAACTCCACCAAGAAATAAATCTTCTTGGGCTTGAGCTCGTAGTCAGGCTCAAGTGGCTTGGCACGAGGCCCGAAGTTTTTCACCGCGTGAGAGTCCAAGAGAACGTGTCCGGGGTAGTCCTTAACGACGTCGTTTGCTCTAGCTGGAGTCTTGAGCTTGAACGTTTCACCGTCTATTTTCATTATCTTGGCTTTTTTACTCCCCATAGCGTTTCCCATATCTCTTCCTTTTTATTTCTTCTTCGTGACTCACTTTGCTTTGCTTTGATTTCAATTTGTATTGGATGTGATTAATTTCTCTCGTGGACAAAGGGTGGTGGTTTTGCTATTTATATTGCCATCACGGCTTGTGCAAATTAACAAGTATAGTTGACAAAAGCGAATTAGAAGATGTGTGTGAATTAGTGGAATTTTGCTAGAGATTCCATATAATAGTGCTCTGAAACCATTGATTTAATTAATTAACGGGAGACAAAGTTGAATTTGGTGGGGTTTAAGCTCACTTCGATGGTTATAAGCGGGGACCGCATTTTTAATGCATGCAATTCATATACTAATCTCCCCTGCATGCTTAATTAGTAAATAAGATTTTGAGATTAATTTTTTTGTTAGTGGGATTTAGAGATTAATGAATTTTTATGAATGGAAAAAATATATACTAGAAATTTTTTGTTTCGTTAAGTAAATTTATTTGACTCGGTCAAATTTATTAAAGTTCAATATGATTTCTGAATATTGAAAGTTTTTAAATACTGATTATTTATATGATCAATCAATTAAGCAACTCATGATATATTTATAATCAACGCCTGCTGCTTCCGATCGAATTCGCAGCTAAGTGTAATATATATATATATATATATATATATATATATATATATATATATATATATGCTAAATTAGTTTGTCCTAATTGGGTCGTTACCGATTTTTTTCAAAGAGATGACGAAAAATGTCGTTGCTCTTTATAGATATATGAGTAGTGGAGCCAAGCCAAACTTTAAATCTCAATCCAACTCATGTCTTTGCATTGAGAAAAAAGAAGAGAGATCTCTTTTTATTCTTTTCATATCTGATCTGATTGTCTATATCATTACGAAAAAAACAACTTCAATAATTTTTTAATTAACTGCCAATATAGTGGTGTATAATTGATACTGTATATACCGATACTTACATCTAAATAAAACAAAATTGAAAAAAAAGTAATTATTATCTTGACTATTTATACAGATATGTCTTTACCAAAAAAAAATAAATTATGCAGACATGTAATTTATACATATCCAATGTACTAATGTGACTTGATGGTACAAAACAACATCAAAACAAACTTACATAAAATTGTCGAAATCTTTTGATCTTCACAAAGACTTCAATATACATTTTTGTTTTAATATTAATAATATAACAATGAAACCTATCGATCATGATGCAATCAATCAAGCACTACTTTGTTTAGTTTTAACATACGTAGAGAACACTTCTAGGATCTCAAAAAACTACGTATATGAGTATGCTGCATGACTTCTAGCATTTTAGGCAACTTATGAAAGGGAGAAGGCGCTTAAGAGGCCTTTTTACATTTTCAACTCTTTTTCTCTGCATTTATTAATTAATAGATATATGTCTGTTTCATAGAGGTGCTCACACAATCACACTTACATTAAATGGTTATGTCCAATTTGGATTTTCAAATTAAAAACAGCTTTTCTCCCTTTTACTTTGATCAGTTTAATTTCTCCCCCTTTCGTTTTATGCCTTCTGTCAGCACATATATATCACAATGCAACCTTTATCTTTGAGGTGTAAATTTATGGTATCAAATCACTTGTCTTATTTTCCTGCCATTTCTTACTCTTTCAATTAAATACTAATTAATACCTTTTAATTAGAACAACATAAAGGAGTAGGTAGATTGATGTGATACCAACAATAAATCACTTTTGCTTTGTAAAAAAATTATTAGTTTAGCCATATTAACTACGTATGTTAAACTAATATTCAACAAGAGATTATATTTATTAAAAAAATATATCTGCTAAGATGCTAAAAGGCTCATAACTATAGTGAAAAAACCGGTGAACTTTGACCCAATTGGTAAACATGCACGTCCTCTCAAGGCATCCAAGTCTAGAGACATATCTTGAAGTAATCTCACCAAACAACAACTCTGATGTCTGTAGTTACAACTAGTCTTCTACCATGCAACTAGGTCTAATGAATAAGGCATATGAAACAATAAATTAATTCAGATGTTTAAATAATAATTGTTCTCTAGAACTATATGGTAAGTCCCAGTTTATTGATTTGTAGTTACTATATATATTTATATACTATTCTACGAACGTGATTAAAAAAATTAAGGGGACTCCAGCACAGTATCCAAAGCTTTTTGAAGATTTTTTACCCCTCTAATCATCTTTATATAGTTTTCAGTTCGAAGGGACATTGACTTCTTTAATTAGTTCCAGTATTGGAAAATCCTACACTTCAACAAACTAAAACCTACCAACTACGCTCACTTCAACAAGCCTGAAAATATGTACCAATCAAACCTCAGTAGGGACATGGAGGCTTATAGCTTAGACCTAACCCCAACCTAACCTTTAAGGTATACCTTTTAATATAACGTTCACTTTATAGTGTGTAGCCGATCATGAATAACGGTGATAAAAATATATGGAAGTAAAAGGATGGAAAGCGATTAAAGGTGAAAGTCTAAGACAAAAATTCAGAGGAGCACATGGAGAAATGGTGAAATGCGTGAAAGAGAGATGGGATAGGTAGGAATACGAGCCATGCTGCATCTCCTCCATAAAATATTTGTATGTATATATATAAATTAATTAGTAAATATTTCATACATTACGGGTGAGTAGCGACCGGTTGGGATAATCTTTGTCTCTACTTGATCAAATCAAGACTCAAAATATACACAACAATACCTGGTTAATATTTTTTTTTAACATTATATATAATTCAATTGTAAAATAAAAGTATAAATTTAAATTAAGGGATATTTTAAAATAAATAATGTCATTATAAATATAGTATCACGTTATATTAAAAATTATCTATTAAATAAAAAAATTATTATTAATATACAATTATTTAAAAAACTTATTTTTTTTAAGACAATAGGACACTAAATCAGGTTAGAACGATGCATTACTTGAATTTGTTCTCAAAATACATTAGATTTAATTTCAATTCAAGAATATGTCAAAATTAACCTCAAACCAGACCCATTCAATGGAATGGGTTGTGTCATGCTAGCCCCTACATTATATACATATAATTATAAATATAAGTAGAAGATAAAAATTATAAATTTAAAATAGTTAAGAGAATATTTAATTAATTCATGGAAGATTATTTTTCTAATGATAAAAAAATATTTAAATCTTTCCATTTATAAAAAATAGTAATAAAATAGTTTAATGAGTAGAATATTTTTTTAACAAAAAAAAAAACATATTCATGTTAAACAAGGAAACTTGATCGAGTAATAACTAAAGAAATTAAATACACTCAAGTCAGTTTGGTTAATTTAAACTATAGGACAGGAATTATTTGTGTATATTTTTCTTGAGAGAGAAAAGGGAGAGAATGAAAGAAGAGACAGGAACAAGATAGCTAGAGATGAGAGTGAGAAGGGAAGGAAGTCATCTCACTATTAGAGGGTGATAATCTACACAAGGATTTGTCATAAAGGAATGAAATTTGATAAATACCAAGAGGATGTTCTAATCCAAGAACCAAAATGGCTATGCCTAATTGTTTTTTTCTAGAGTTTATAATCATCTCACACTCACAATAAAGATAAAACTTCAATTTTATTCAACTCGTGAAATGAGAGATATTGCATGCATTACTTTTTCTAGACTTTATTCCAAGATTGTTAATCCTAATTTCCTCTCCTACTCGCCAATTAAGGAGGCTACTTCATGAAGCAAGGAGGCTAGCTAAACCTAATTGCCGCTATGTAGTGCTGCTTTCAAATCCCATGGAGAGTAAGATTTTCATTTTTTTTCTATTTCTTAATTAGACTAACATTATTATTAATTATGCTGCTGTTTTCTTTCGCTTACATTGTAAATTAGACTAACATTCATAAATAGGCTAAACCTTGCTTATATCATTTAAGAGTAAACCGTTCAAATTATTAAGAAATAAATTTTAATAAATAATTTTACAATTTTAAAAGTCAAAAGAATAAAACAAAGATGGATAAGATATTGAACTAGATCTTACATAAAATTTATCTAAGGTGCTAAATTTCTTACCCATGCCTTTTAAGAATGAAATATACTTTCACATTATAAATTGAAATAAATATTTGGGAGGGTAAGATTTTTTTTCTTTCTATTTTCTTTAAATTAGAATACTAAAATTCTTTTTTGGAGGGAGCGGGCAAAAGGCTAACAAAAACAAAGAAACTAAAATCGAACCAAACGTCGGACAGCAAATCCCAAACCAATAAATTACAGGAGATACAAAAGAGAATTGTTTTTTTAAAAAAAATCAATTCGTAGCCAATATAATTTCAAATAATGGAATTCAAAACTAACGTAATGACGTGACATATTCTAAAATTATACAAGAAAGAGTCGACTGTCTAAACTTTTTTACAAAAATATAAAAAAATGTTTTTTAAGAAACAGATAGAATTTATTTTTTTTCCAACAATAAAAAACTGATTTTTTAAGCAAAAATAATTTACACAAACATATTAAAAAATGAAAATTTACTTATTATTTTTTAAAATATTTTTTAACAAATAAGTTAAAATAAACAGTTCAAAGCATATGAAGAATTTTCAAATTTCACTTCTAATTAAACACTTTCATATTAATGCAAAGTCCGTTTTTTTTAGATCCATACAAACCACAAACTAAGAAAGTACGTGAATTATTGTCCGAGTTTTGCAACTGATCATAGAGAATGACGTGCATCACACTTCCACCAAAGGTGGATTCTGACATTCGTAGGAAAAAGTAAGAAGCAAAAATGAATCACCCATTATTATTAATTATACTAATTGTTTTCCCAACGCTGATGAAAATGACCAAATTAAAATTAAATGCTAATTAATGAGTGTCAATTCCAAGGAGAGTAGTCGCCCAAAATGTTGGTTCATTTCATGTTGTTTGAACTTT
The DNA here is from genome assembly GCF_000004515.6 of Glycine max. Lineage (NCBI taxonomy): Eukaryota > Viridiplantae > Streptophyta > Magnoliopsida > Fabales > Fabaceae > Glycine > Glycine max. The sequence continues at coordinate 36,199,172 of NC_038247.2, forward strand.
GAATCAGTTAACGGGTAAGCTACTTCTCTTCAATTTTGTAAGACTCTCTCATTATTAATTTGGGTCAATTGAAAATAACAATATACTAGTAGTATTCAATTGATATAAATGCTGTGTCAAATCCTTTGCAGCCGCTAAAACGACTTTTTTCTTTTTCCCCTGGGTTCTGTTACATCCAAAACGATCGAGCTCTACTTGTGTTTCATCATGCTGAATGTTGCATCACCAATAAGAAATTTGTCCAAGTCCAACTTAATTATGGTTATGGGACATTTCTTTCTTATCCTCAAATAATTAAATCCATCACATCCTTACGTTATCAAAGATACTTGGTAGAATTTTGAGAGACTGAACTATCATCTCTATTTTCTAATGCATATATACGTTGAAAATACACCAAATAAGGTTATATTTTGTCTTAAATGAGTGTGGTGTCACCAATGCCAATCTATAACAAACTTAAGGCTTGCCTTGTGTTATTACAACCGAACTTATCATTTATTCAGTAGCACTAATATGTGTTTGTATACTGGAATAAAGTGAAATGAAATGAATTTGAGAAAAAAAATATTTGAATTATTTTTTTATATTTTTTTTAGTACATTTTACCTCTCCCAAACACAGCATAATAGATTAATATCGAAATATTGATGGGATCAATAAGTCACTAATAAAATAACATAAATCAATAAAAATTATATAATATCATAAATAAATAAATATTAAGTTTGTCTTATGTATGACAAGCAGGGAAAGATGAAGGGGGGCCAACATGGACCTTGGTCCCCTCCCTTAGCATCCTTTATATATGAGAAAAAAAAAGAAGAAAAAAAAAACAAATACTGATAAAGGAAAATGTATAAAATTAAAAAAAAGGTTTTTGAATAATATTTGTTTTATTTTCTTTTAGTAGTAGATTATATATATAATTATACACATAAAATTAATAATAAATTATCATGTTCAATATATTATTTATTAGAAGTTAATTATCTAAAAAATTGTGTAATTTTTTTTAACTCCTCTTTTGATACGCTGTCAGGGTGATAAGTCATGCTCTAGCCAAGAAAAGAGATTTAAGGTTGTGAATCCTAATGACTATTTTATATTTTCGCTACTTTTGTAATATTGTGAGTGACAGTGAGACAATCAGCATACGTGATGAGTAGGACCGATGATATCATGTGAGAGTATTTCATGACTCCTATTATATAACAATTTTTTTAAAAAAAATATATAATTTATTTCTCTAGAATAAAATCTTCAATCTTAACAATAATAGATTTTTTCTTATATTATAATCTATCTCAAGATATGATTTTTTTTTTATAATTTATAAATTATTCTTACTTTACCGTTAATCTTTTGAAAGTGTGTAAAACTTAACTCTGATATCATGTTAAAGTGAAACAAAGACATTTGAAAGGTCCCCTTAAAAATCAGTTTATAAGGGAGTAACCTACCCAATTATATAAACACTTATCATGTCCATTAATCACGCGATGTAAGACTTTCAATAGTGAAATTGGTAAAAAGAGTAAATTAATTAACAAAGGATTGAAGGTGTTGGAATTAACTTGATAGGACACTGAAAGTTTGAGAAGAAACTAAAAGTGTATCAAAAATAAAATGCATGCATGGAGTAAATGAGTTTAAAGAAGATGAAGAGAAAGTATTTAAATATGCAATGAAAATAAAATGCAATAAATGTTAGGTGCTAGAAAGTAAAGTTGTAAGAAAGATAACATGCTTTGGAATTAAAAGCATGCATGAGTAAAAGACAAGAAACAATCTATAGAAATTAAAGGTAAAATACTAAGAATAAAATGGAAGGAGAAATCAGAGTAATTGAAAATTAAAGAGTTGGAAAGATATTAATAATGTAAGAAATGAAATTTAAATTACATTAACTAACATGAAAGTGTTGTAGAAGATAAGAATGGTAGATAACAGATTTCGAATGGAATTGTGTAGTAGTATATATATGATTTCCGATATTATTCAGAAGTCATGACAGAAAAACCACCGTGATTATAGCAAAATAACTTTTGTCCTAATTGAAATGATATCATTTATCCTAAATAAAATAAATAAATACACATTAAATTCAAAATAGAGAAACATTACATATACGGTAAATAATCAACTACTTGAAAGTTGGCAATTTCTCTGATAACTCATTTTTTATGTGTTTAAATTTTGTTAACTTGACATTTAGAGCTCACCATCTCATAACCATCTTAACAAACGACATCTTGTTTTGTAATAGGAAGAACATAAGTACTTTTGTGATTGGTTTATCCAATCTTTTAGGATTATCTTCTACTAGCAACAAACTATTGAACAGCCAAAACCAAAAGCCAGCAACTTTCGGCTCTTTACATATCGACAAAACCTAAACACTTTATTATAATATCCGACGTTGTATGGCCATATCTTTTATGACGTAATTAATTAAGTCGTCGATCAAAATTGTCCCATCTCTAATCTTTTTCGCCTTTGTTACATATCACTACATATACTTTTCTGCAGTGAGCATCTATGTGAAACACGTCGCCACTATCTCACGTATGGATGCTACTTTTTTTTTTTCCTTTTCAGATCGATTTAAATGTTACTAGATACATATGACACAAGTAATAATTAATGTCCAATATATGAGATACTCAATGTTGTGCATGGGATAAATATGAAGTAGATTTTTATCAATGGATCTCGATACACTATATAAAAAAATTTAACATCACATTTTAATAAAAAAAATCAAATGTTAAATTTAAATTTATAAATCCTATCGTCATTTATGATATATTAAATTTTTTTCATTCTTATAATCTCACCCTTATATTTTAACAATAATGTATATTATTAGTTTTTTTTTTAAAAATGTCTTTACGGATTTGGGGTTTTGGATCCATCAATACATTCCAATTGGTACAGTTGCCTTGTGCATGAAATCCTATCTGAAATAGTTTTTGCTTCTCTTTAGTTTATTGATGACTATATATATAAATTGTTTAAAGGCACAACAGTTCTTGTAAGTCCGGGAAGGAGAGATTAACAATCGAGTGATCATGATATGCAATGGGATATCACTACTCCTAATTCTACAACTAAAAGAGGTAAAAACAATAACAATTCTGATTCTTCATTACGCACTGATCAATGAAATTACAGTGAGATATATAAGCAGGGCATATGCAATTGCTAACAGAATTCTAACAAGTAACAATAATATTCTACAATCTACCTGAGATATTTATTCAAACAACCAAAAAGTCTCTTTGAAAACGATATAATTGTTCCATTTCTTAGCTGCTGAAATTATCATCTTTGGCCTAATTATATATGACATGGATCGTAACAGATCATGTTTGTGACCTGCTTCAAATTGTAGAGGTGAAATACTTTATTAAAGATGCTTCTGTTTACTTGAATAATTAATAGGAAAAAAAAGTGAAGAGAGACAAAGAGTGTATTGAGCCCTTTTTCTCCAAATTAGGATGGAAAATGAAATATCAAACATTTTTAGGGGGTTATATCAAGTTAAAAATTAGGGGAATAAAATGCATTTTATCAGACGGATAAAAAATTTATATGTAATTGACAACAAACATGTTATTCTGGTATTTTGCAAATTTATATCAGGGATTTTTAAAAGAATATACTTTTTAATTGAAATTTTTATGAGTAAAGCAGATTCATAAATAAGAAGATTGAATATATCGATTTTACACATAATAGGCGTATAAAAAAATTAGTGCTAGTTTTTTAAAAAAATAATAATGCTATCATAAACCAACGGTATCAAGTTCTGTAGCTATCGCAATAATTTTTGTATTGTTGCTATCACAAATATAGAAATGGTCACACATTATTAGATGAGGAGAGAAAAAAAATGTTGGCCTAATGAAAGGTCCAAAAAATGGTTTAAGCTTTCTCTTTTTTATGCGCCCAAATTGCAGATAAGGTTGGGGTTGTTGCTAGATGCACCTAGATATATTGATTGTGCACTCAGCAATTTAAGTGAAATGACAAAAATGTCATTCACTTAAATTTATAAAGTCAGCTCCCTCGTGTATTCCACTGTTGCAACGCACCTTCTTCCTCCTCCATCTCTACGTTATCATTTTCGTGTCGCTGCTATCGTCAACCTCCATTATCTCCGTTCAGGCCGTCTACACCATCGACGTGCCTCTCCGCCGTCAAGGTAAGGTTTTTTTTTTCGTAGTTTAGGATCGTGTTTAGTATCCGTGTAAAATATATGAATTTGTTAATTCATATGAGTTATACGAATTAACTAATCATACGGATTAGCTCATCCATATGAGTTAGACGGATTAACTAATCCGTATAACTCATACGGATTACGTAATTCATATGTTTTTTTTTAATTATTAATAAATTAATTTATTTTTTAAAATAGTAAATTTTTTTATTTATAAATATATTCTTTTGATTTTTGTTTTTAAATAGTTATTTTATTTATTAAATATATTATTTTGTTTTTTAAAATAGTTATTGTTTATTTTTTAAATAAAAATAGATTATTTTGAATTATTTTTTTAAATAGTAATTTTTTTTAATTCAAAATATATTATTTTGTTTTTGGTTTGTAAATAGTTATTGTTTATTTTTTTAAATAAAAATAGATTATTTTAAATTATGTTTTTAAATAGTAATTGTTTTTTAATTGTGAATATATTAATTTTACTTTTGTTTATAAATAGTTATTGTTTCTTTTTTTAATAAAAATAGATTATTTTGAATTATGTTTTTAAATAGTTATTTTTTTAATTGTAAATATAATAATTTTTTTTGTTTTTAAGTAGCTATTGTTATTTTAATTATAAATATATCATTATGATTTTTTGTTTTGAAATAGTTGTTGTTTATTAATTGTAAATATATTATTTTGATTTTTGTTTTTGAAATAGTAATTTTTTTAATCAAAAATAGATTATTTTGTATCATGTTTTCAAATAGTTATTGTTGTCTTAATTAAAATATATTATTTTGAATTATGCTTTTAAATATTTATTGTATTTTTTTAATTATAAATATATTATTTAGAATGATGTTTTTAAATAGTTAATATATTTTAATAAAAAATATATTATTTTCATTTTTGTTTTGAAAAATTTATTGTTTTATTTTTAATTATAAACATATTTATAATTATTATATATTATTTTTTTATGTAATTAATTAATTATAGTGTTTTTTTAAAGTTGCTTTTTAATAAAGAAGTTATTTCATTACATAAAATTAATTAAAAAGAAAATTTGAAGAAAATATATATATATATATAATAATTTTTTATTTATGAATGATTGTATGCTAATTGATTGAAGTATTGTTTGAATTTTGACATAAACTTGTATGTATGTTCAAATTTACATATTATGATTAGAACTAGAGGTTTTGGTTATGCGTTAGGCAGAATTACATAACAACCCTAGGAAAAGAAGATAATCATGATTCAAATGAAGCTCCCTAGAGGCGAAGGCCCACAGCATCCACATGTGGGCAACGGGAAGCTATCGTTGTTGCTGAGGATGTTCATCACGTGGATGACGCATTTGAAAAGGTCTTCCAACAGCTAGCGTCAAGAGACAGTTGTTGATGCCCAGGGTTTTCCACACAGGTCGTGTGACACATCAGTTCTAATTGTCTATGCTGATCATGTTGCAGACATTGTTTGGAATGGAGAGATATTTATAGTTTAAAATAAATTATATTTTAATAAGTATTTATTATTATTGTTAAAATTATTTAATTTTTTTAGGAACATCCTGAATTGAAGTTATCATCTCACGGAAGAAAGTTTGCGGAGAGGTGGCATAAGGAAACTAACAGTTTCCATCTTCCAATGGGAGAGGTCACCATCACCCTCGATGATGTGGCCTTTTTGCTTCATATGCCCATCACAGGCGTCTTCCATAGCTTCGAGACTCTTTATGTCGATGAAGCGGTGTTGATGTTAGTGGAATTACTTGAAGTCGGTGCAAATGAAGCCAGAGCTAAAACAGTACAGTGTCATGGGGCATATGTACGATTATCATGGCTACGAGACATTTATCGTAGCAAATGTGATGTTGCACACTGGACTGTAGCAGCACAAGCTTATCTGCTGCATTTGCTAGGTTGCACTCTTTTTGCTAACAAGAGTGCAACACGCGTGCATGTGGTGTTCTTGGACGCCTTTCGAGACCTCAGTCAGAGTGGAAGCTACACATGCGAAGCTACTGCCTTAGTGCATATGTACGATAATTTGAATGATGTGTCTAAGAGCAGCGGTAGACAACTTGTTGAATATATCACACTATTACAAGTAATTGTAATTGAATTTGATTTATTTTTTTGTTTTTTGATTTTTTTATGTATTGATTTGATATTTATTTCGTTTTGAAAATATGTGTAGTGTTGAATTTATGAGCATTTTTCATCTATTTTTGAGGCTATTACTACTGAAGATTTTCATGAAAGGAAACCATGTGCCTATCGCTGAACCTCTATGAAGGCATTACTAGTGTCAACGTATCAAAAGCGTCTAGATTGACTGACGTCTAATGATGTTTGTTGGATGTCTTGCGGTGACCATCGTGCAGTTAGAGAGTTGAAGCTCATTTCTTGTTTTTCTGGACATATCCGATGGGATCTCATTGTTGTCATACACCGATCAGAGAGGGTTGTGCGGAAGTTTGGGTATGTTTAGGCGATTTCTCCACACTCTTCGGATTCAAGATTATGCTTAGAAGATATTGATGACATATTGATGCACTTCTCTGACTACCTTGCACCGGTGGGCCAGATTTTTCTTGTGCCTGAACAATATGCACCAAACTACATGGACTAGTTCTACATGATTTCGCATCCATTCATGAGGCTGGCACAGCCCGAGGATCCAATCAGACATCCACTTGTCGTGCAAGATGACACATATGTTGAACTAGATATGCCTTAGTACTCGACGGCAACAACAACTATGGAGGAAGCACTTGCGCATGCACCTTCTGATGTGGAGCAATCTAGACATGCAGTGGTAACTATATATTCATCTTACTCTTAATTTCATTTTATTTAAACATGCAATATGGTTATACCTTATTTGTTGTTGTCAATGTCATAGGAGGCTTGTCAAGCAATAGCAGAAAAAGGTTGGAGCGATTGTTCAACCTAAGGATAGTGACTGAAGGCACAGAAACATACGATGTCATGCAAGACTGCCTAAGGATCGCTAGAGGTGTGACTGTGGATCACAATTTATATGTGTGGTCACGACAAAGGCGGCGCATGGAGGACGCATAAAGATAGTTAGAATTTTTTAGCAAATATGTACACACAATGTTTATCATTTTATTTTATTTGACAATATTTTTATTTTACCAATTTTATTTGAAATGTTTTTTATATTACTATGGAACCGCTTATATCAACACACGTGAATTAAACCATAAACCTTATTTTCCACACATTAAATTTTTTTAATAAGTTTTGAATTAACCCTAAAGCGTAACACTAAACCCTAGTCTACAAAATCCCTATTTTTTGATTTTCTACTAAACCCTGGTTTTCACGTCACAATTAACTCTAACAACACATGTAACACTAAACCCTACGTATTATAATAACCCCAAACCATTTGAACGTAAGGTATAATAGATATACTTGTGAGTTTCCAATGAAACAACTGTATATTATTGTAGTACATGACAATGACATAGACACCTAAATGTTCACTCTTCACTTAAATCAACATAGTCTGTTTTTAACATCATCAAATTGCTGTACTGCTGCATTCTACTAATATATAGAGTTGGCCACTACTTTCCTTGAGGATGACAATTTCTAGACCATAACAAAGCTACAGGCAATAAAGGACAATGGTCTCTTAAATAAACTTGTTACACATGCACAAACAATTTGAAGTTATTATAACACGATTAATTTCATAAATTAAAAAAACAAGATTATGATGAATCTACTTGAACAAAATGATTTTCATACATGTGACCAATACATATTACACGATGCACAGAAGAATCTGTTGGTGGTTGACTTCTAAGAGAAAAAAATGTCATGCTTTATTGCAGAGACAGAGATACAAAGACAACATTATACCTTGATGCAATGACATATCCCATGTCGGTTATATTCATTCACTTATCCATAATAACCTGCATGAACCAGTTATATGGATTACATTTATTTAAACTTAATTTTAAATAAAAAAAATAAAACATAAATTACATACTATGGATAATCTATCAACAAGTAGGGACCTCTTTAATTCCTCAAATTTATCTATGCCACCAAAGAGGTTGATATACTTATCAGACCATTTGGCAAGTTCTTTAAGCAAATGATTGCACACCAACGCCCATGAATCTTCACTCATACTTAATAAGACAACAATTGCATGATATCCACCGTTACTATTAGCTTTGACATCGACAATATTTTTAATTGAATCATGAATGCACAGATGAAATTGATCCAACATCGGCATAGTCTTTCTTAGAATTGTCTGGTCAGATGATGATGCACTACGTTTGACTGAATAATTAATATTTTGCATAGAATGTAAAACATCAACATATTCCTAGTAAGACGGATCATGCTTTATTGATCTTTGATATTTAGTCATCGGTTTCTTCTGAGCACCTTTGGTCTTGACCTTTTCTGGAGGAGGACACATAGAGTTTAGCTTAGGATAAACAATTTCCCGGAGTTTACTCTTTAAAGTAACTTTATCACAAACATCAAGCTCTTCAAATCGCTTGGATATAGTTTCCATATCTTTGGTTATGGTCACTTGGGGCTCATATAACCCTTGGTCTGAAAAACTTAGTCTTCGCCAAAATATATGACTTGTCTCAAGTGGTATGGTACTAACAACATATTTGGATAACTCACATGCACATGAAAAACCATGAGTAGTTCTCATGACACATCCACAACGAGAAGAGTTTTTGCTAACATAATATACACGCTCAAACTCAGCAACAATCTGATTTGAAACATACCTTATACCATGTCAAGTAGCCTCTTATATAAGCTAACTATAAAAACATGTCCAACCATATGTGTACTTGTCTCAAAGGATGCCTTAATTTCAGTGTGTTACAGCGTGCTGTTCATGGCTTTCCAAATACTACATAGGTTTCCAAGGCTATTCTGTAATAGTCTTTTTAAAGCCCAATGAGAAAATTCAATCCTGCATATGAAATACATAAAAAAACAATAAACAAATACAATTTTTATCCATTAATTCCTAAACCTTAATAAAAAAAATGACAATTTTCATACCTGTTTGTTGTTGTGTTACCTAAGTGCATCACCTTATTCGTCCAGGCTTTAATAATTTTTTCTTTGTGGGGGAATTATCCATGTTTGGTTGGCATAGTCAACAAACATTGGTCATGGTGAACAAGTAATTTCAAACTTCTTAAGGAAATCATCAAACTGATGCTCGAAAAGACAATCAACCAAACTCCCCCAGGCATCCATGACATAATCTCATGTATTTTTTTGACCAATTAGGGATTTACATTTTACCTTGACATTCTTGTCGATGTGAAACCTACACAACAAGTTGGTACACTTAGGGAATACAATTTTCATTGCATTCATCAATGCTAGGTCTCTATCAGTAACAATAACTCTAGGGAGGACATCACGTCTTAGAAAAAGACCTCGAAACCATTCTAGAGCCCATAACACATTATTTAGATGTTCTCCCTCCAAATAGACAAAACCAACAAAGAATGTCATCCCCGTTGGTGTCACACCAACAAAGTCAAATAACGGGAGCCTGTACCTGTTTGTTTTGTAGGTACTATCTATAAAAAATACCAAATTACAGACATTGCATAACTTCACTGCATCAGGATGACACCAGAAGATATCATGTATAAAATTTTCATCCTTTAGTCTATGCCAAAGAATATATTGATCCCGTTCAAGAAGTTTCATTAGTTGTTGCATTTCAGTATCGTTGCCTCTTATGAAAGAACGATATGCACTTCTTGCATTGTATATTTGTTTGATTGTTGTATAATTATTGGTATTGTGCTCATTCAGCGTTAGCAGAATATTTCTTGATTTCACCATTGACTTTGTCATATCAGCAATATTTGTCTTTTCATCCTTAGTCAATTGACCAACGTATGGATTTCAAACTAATGGCTTTGCCATTTCATAATTGTGACTCCCACAAATTAACTTCACCATCCATCCTTGATCTCTAGCCACTGGTTTTCCATGAAACTTAAGGGACACCCATATTTCCTACTGCTAATATCTCTTCTTTCAAAATCTTTCTTCCTAGACCTATAGTTACTACTCCTTTCACAACCAATTAAGACAAATGAAATTCTTCCTCTCATACCAGTGTTTATATCTGACCTCATAATCACTGTCACAAATCCAATTCCATAAGCAACAGCCCAATGCAGAACATCATCTCGGGTAGCAAACACCTACAATGCAATTCACACAAGTATAGTCTTTAAGGGACATTCATTTTATTAATTTAATAACAATAAATCACATTAATACCTAAAAAGTATTGAACACATCAGAACAATGAACATGTTCTTCATTCACACCAACTTCGTCTTCATTTTGTTCATTCATATCAACTTCTTCAAACATTATATTGTCATACATCCATTTATCTTTGTCCATCTTAACAAGACATTCAAAAATTTCAACATCACAAACAAAAAATCCCTAACCACACCATACATATACTATCACACAAAACTCTACGTCATTTTTTATTGCATATAATATTATAAAACATTAAAATTGATAACCCTATATATTAAAAATCAATAACATCAACTTTTTCTACTTTCAATTGATAACCATATAATACATAAAAAATTATAACCGAACCATATGTAGTAAAATAAATTATATTATTCAACTTAATTCTAATTCATGAAATTATGACCACAAAAAACAATCAATTCTAGACCACAACAACTCAAATAAATTATACATAAATTACAATTGTAAACTATTTTACAATTAATACCATTTCCAAAATATAAAAATAAATAATTACAAATTAATCATCAATCTACACTTATTTAAAAATATTTAAAATAGTAATATGAATTACATTTCAAATAAACAAATAAATTTTTTATACACATTAATTTAATTCTTTAACAATCATATTAACATATTTATAATTTAAAAAATTCAAAAATTTAATCTTTCTTTTAATTAAAAAAATTAAAAATTTGTATAATTCATACGGATTGGTTAATCCGTATGAGTTATACGGATTATGTAATCTGTATAAATCGTATGGATTAACCAATCTGTATGAGTTATAAGAATTACGTAATCCGTATAACTCAAATGGATTAACCAATCCGTACAACTCATACAAATTAATCAATTCGAAAGTTATAGAAAACTTACGGACTAATCAACTTGTAAGTTTTATATAACTTATGGATTCTTTAATTCATATTTTATGAAAAAAAAAAAAAGAATGCCGACGTACCTCTGAAGTATCTCCGTTAACAATCAAACCAACCACCGCCACAACCACCATTGACTTACCTCTGTAAAACTTTCACCTCGACCAAAGCAACACAATGCATCTCTCACGACAATGAAAAAATCATAAGAAATCGAGAAAACAAACAAATGAGTGCACTACCGTAAAAAAGATTTACTTAAAGGAAAACATAAGACACTTAAGAATATTTTCAAATTTTTTTTGAATCTTTGTACTTACAAGTGAAACTTAGTTTTAGTTCTTATAGTTTCAAATCAATCAATTTGATTCTTATACTTAAAAAAATAGGCGAACTTAGTTTATATTTGATCCTTTGGTTATCAATATATAGGGACTAAATATACTTATTTTTTAAAATACATGGATCGAATTAATCAACTTAAAATTATAAGGAGTTAAATCAAATTTGATCGAAAATACAAGAAAAAAAAATATAAGAAGTTAGATTGGTTGAATTAGGTCGTCTTATTTTGTCACTGTGGATACTTAACCAAACTTGGATGGTGAGTTTGATTCGTAAAAAAATGTTAACGAAGATTATAAATATTTTTGTTCTAATTTGAAAATAATTAAATAAAATCTTTAATTTTTATTACTCAAGTATAAAATATTAAAATGATACATATATTAATATTTTTATCTCTTTCATAACTGAAAAAAGATAATAAAAATCAGTTAAAAAAACATAAGATCTTAACAATATACGTGATAGAAAATTATCCTTATAACGTATATCTAACATATATTTTTGTTGTGTGTCATATTCGATATCATATTTTTAACAAATAAAACAAAAAAATTGGAATCTCTCTTCCCTTCCCGTGTGATGGCACTTTGGCAATAATACAAGTTAACACATGAAATGTGTGTCATCGTCATCTATAATCTATTCCACAATATTATAATATGAACGAATGAATGAATGTAGACGCAGGAGTTGGCTGCCTCAGCGTTGAACACTGTTCCATGCTGTTAAAGCCTCCGTTCACACTCTCACACCGATTCAATTTCAGATTTTCCTGTCAAACTCGCATTTTCCGGTAGATTTATCATTCTCTTCTGATTCTCAGTTTTATCAACCTCACCGCATTCGCTTTTCATTCCAATTTTCGTCGTCTTTGACCGATTTCGTTTTTCAAGGGCACGAAACTCGAGGAATTCGCGCATGGCGCCTCCCATCCTCTCCCTCGCTCTTCCCTCAAACACCGGTCGAGTTCTCAGCATTCAATCTCACACCGTTCAGGTTTTTTTTTCTTTCTTCTCTTCAGCATGTTTTACATCGAATACGTATTTAACACATCACATGTTCGTTTAAGATGTCGCTAATCGTATGTAGAAATGAAGAATGATAACCTGCAATGTTAGCAATATTAAAATCAATACATTGAGATGTTCATGTTCTTAATTATTCATCAAATGCTTTCATAACTGATTAAAATAGGGTGAAAAGATGTTATGGTTGATGTGTTTTTATATGCATGTTGTTTTGGATTGACAAAAATGGAATTCGTTATTCTTCTCGGCAATTGGCAATACCCTTTAATGTCATTGTCAGTTGCATGCAGCTTGCTAACTAATTAATTACCTTGACATTGTGGCTGTTTGCTATTATTCTCAGGGGTATGTTGGTAATAAATCCGCTGTCTTCCCTCTGCAATTACTGGGATATGATGTGGATCCAATTAATTCTGTGCAGTTTTCGAATCATACAGGCAAGCTGAGTCTTTAATTTTTCATTCAGCTTCTCAGGATTCTGTGGCTTGATATACGGTGTGACGCTGTCTGTCAATGTGAATAAGTTTAGGTGTGGTATGGTATGCTTGATTAAGTAATTCTGCAGTTGTGGTTTGATAAATTTGATGGTTATAATGCAGGATACCCAACGTTTAAGGGTCAGGTTTTGAATGGACAGCAACTCTGGGATCTAATAGAAGGCCTTGAAGGAAATGATTTATTGTTCTATACTCACTTGTTAACAGGTATTTTAATTTTTAAATACCTCATGAACTGTATATTAAATAGGTAAATGAGGCAGTTGATTCAAGTTTTGTCATGATAGGTGGCAACCTGTCTTATTGAACTTTCTTTTTGCAGCTCTTGATAAAATGCTTCAATTGATCTTACTGAAAATAGACGAAATGATTCTTTGACTGTCTATTGAGTGTCATATTCTGTTTGGATGTTGGAATTCTTGTGTTCTTAATTTTTTTTGGGTGACAAACTTAAGTTTCTCTTTTTCAAAATCATTACTTTGTATTATTGTTGAGCCATCCTGCAATATTTCCTTTAGTGTTAAAATTATAATCATTATGCTATTTATGATATACTTTTGCACTCTACTGAATATTGCTGGTTGTGTTCAATCACTAACCTGTCACTTTGTTGCAATTTTATTTTGTTCTCTATTTTCATTACTTCCTTAGTTCCTTTATTACCTATTCCAATCCATGTATTTTCAGGTTATATTGGTTCAGAGTCTTTTCTAAACACTGTATTGCAAGTTGTCAACAAACTTCGGTCAACAAACCCAGGTCTTACATATGGTGAGAATATTGAAAATACTTGGGATTTGTTTGATATGCTGCATAAAATTGCACTAATAAGTTGTTCGATCTGGCCTTATACAATGTTTGTGCTTTCCTTTATCATTTTCAGGTTTACTTTTAAGTTTTAACATCAGACCATCTTATATTGACCTAGCTTTTATGAGTGTTTAGATATTACTAAAAGGAACAATGGAAGACATAATTTAAGTCTTTATACATAAAGCGAGAAATTGAAGAATGAACTTACATCCTGTTGTAGCCAACAGGGACTACACTTTTTTAAGTCTCAACTACAGTTTGTGTTCCAGACAGCCGAAGCCTGGGAAAATGATTTCAATCTTTTTCTTTTTTGGGTGTTGGGCACTTGAGCCTAAAGCTTTTTTTTCTTTTTAGAGAATAAATCTATACATGTATATTTGTATTTAATAAAATTATGCTTCCTTGTCAGTATGTGATCCAGTGATGGGTGATGAAGGAAAGCTTTATGTTCCTCAAGAGCTAGTATCAGTCTATCGTGAGAAGGTATGACTGTTCTTCAAAGATGTTTCTTCAGGTGTGCAAGTGCAAATAATATATACTGTATAGTCATATACAATGTAGCAAATTGAAAACATATAAACTTATTTGACTGAACTATTGTATGCCTTCACCTATAATTGAAAATTCTATTTTATTGCTTGGTTAACAGGTTCCTATTTTTATAGGATGATACAGGCATAGTTCCCTTTCGTGTATCCTATTTTTAATTTGAGAAGTATATTCCTTGTGGCATCTGAGTAACACAGATTTTGGCAGGTTGTCCCAGTAGCTTCAGTGTTGACTCCCAACCAGTTTGAGGCAGAACTACTGACAGGCTTCAGGTAATTATATAACAATTAAGATTACATCTTTTTATCACCCAAAGGTAGTTTTGAGTTTTAGTTCGTTGTTTTGATTTTTCTTTATCTTTTATCACCACTGCTACAATCAGCTTAGTACATATACATTCTGTTTGAGCTTCTCCACAATATATCTGTTTTGCCTTCTAAGTATTCAAATTTTATACTTATTATAGGATTCAGTCTGAAGGACATGGGCGGGAGGCCTGTAGGCTTCTCCATGCAGCTGGGCCTTCAAAGGTTTGCTTTTATTGTTGTATGTTGAAAAATACCCTTCTTATTTGGGATCCTTGAAACCTCTTGGTCTAACCTTTCTCCTTTCAACATAGGCTGTTGTACTGGTCATGACTTTTCCCTTCTGATCTGTGTATGGAAACTGTTTATTACTGTAGTCAAGGGCATCTGTTTTGACCAATTAGTCACAAATGTTTTATAGTTTTTCAAGTTATGCAAATTGATTTCTTTATTAAGTTTAAAACCATGTATTCAGATGTTTTGACTCCGATAGTAAAGAAAAGATTCACCAATTGGATTTGTCGGAAAGTGTCTCCTTAACATTTTTTTGATATTAACTCCTTAACATTTTCTATTCAGTGGCCCTGTATATTGGGCTTTAACCTATTTATTTTTGCAAATAATCAGGGTTTGACTTGTATTGTTTTCCTAATTTCCTAGTTTCTTTATTTTCCTAGTATTTTAATATTAGAGACTGTGAATCATGTACATATAATTAATCGCGCTGAGGATTTCCCAAAGCAACTCAGAAATCCTTTGATCGGTCTCCAGTAGATACTGTTGAAGTTTCACTTTAATAATTTGAATATGGGCCTGTGTTATTTTATGGAAAACCCTGATATGGTATACATAATCAAATTGGAAGTTTGGAACTAGTGAACTACTATTATATTCTGCAGATTGGATGTCCAATTGGTCTTCAAAAGATATATGTGATGTCACACTGTTCTCCATTTATAAAGATTGGTCCTTCAAGATATATGCAACATTGAAAATTAGTCCTTCGATGTCACATTTTTGCTATCAATTTGGCCCTTAAAATGACATCAAAATGGAGGGCCAATGTGATGTTATGTATATCTCTGGAGGACCAAAATAAGTTTTTACTCTATTTCAGTATTTCTTGACAGCTAAAATATTTAGTAGTGCTGCAGTTACACAAATTTCATTCTTCATTGTCATATAGCCCTTCAGATAGATGGAACCAAATCACTTTATCCTGTCTTCTATCATGTTCATTCTTTTACTGAATGGTATAACATGGCATATGGATACTTGGCATTTTGGATTGCTTTAATTTTTTTTAAGCTTAATTGTAATTTTTTTCAGTTATGATTCTGGTTTTAATAATCCTTATATCTCTTTTTTTGTGTGTGAATAAATTAGCTCTTATCTCCCATCCCCTCCTCTCAGTGCAAGTTGGCTATTTGTTTATTCTGCTAATAAAATTCCACCAGATTCTTCACTACCTTAAAATTTTGGATTTTAGTACATACAAACACCAGTAGAGGGGTTGGATCCTTGTATCTAGCAATGTCCTAAAGTGGCACACTTCTAGTGTACAGACAACCTGCAATCAACTCACAAAAGCTTGAATCTAAGTTTGTAAATTGCATATGTGAATTCCATGCTTGGGTCTGTAGATTTTTAACTCCTTTTCTTAGTGTTCTTTTTTAATGCCAATAAATTGTATGCATCTGATGTCACAACTCACAATAACTCTTTGATGATTTTCCAAAGTGTAGATTTGGGTCTGTTACTCAATCATTTAGCTGATGTATATGCTCTTCAGGTCATAATTACAAGTATAAATATAGACGGGATTCTTCTCCTCATTGGCAGTCATCAAAAAGAAAAGGTGAAATAAATGCGGCTTATAATGGTTTTTAATTGTGTTGAATGGCTTGTGTGATCCATGTAGCCGACCTCACCTAGTGGGATAAGGCTTTGTTGTTGTTGTTGTTGTTGTTGTTGTTGTTGTAATATGAGAGATAATGGAGATAAAAATTACTAAATTTTCATAGTTTTCTTGCATAATATTGTTTGCTTATGGCTTGAGCATTGACAGTGATTTGTAAAATTTATTTTCCACAATTCCACAATTTTCTGAAAACCACATTTGTTAAACCAAAAATTGGTGAATTGGTTAGCTGCATGGTTCAGTTAGTACCTCACTTGTTATAAACAAATGATGCCGAGTATTGCCAGTCTAGAGACAAACGAATGAATCAGTTGAGGTAGCTCACAAAATGGTGGTGAGTGGTGACAGTTAGTGCGTGTTTGGTTTACCGTTGGGAGACCCCCAAACTTCCATTTAATCAAAAGCTCCAAATTCCTACTTCTCACAAAACATGCATGGGATTGTGTACCTGTTCAACCTAATGTTAAACCAAACACACCCTTAGTGGACAAACCACATCATTATCACGTTGCAGCTTGCAACAATGTGCTGAAGTAAAATTCAATGTACATGCATATTGGACCTGTTCCTCAAATGTATACATACTTTGAGAGTAATACACTATTCAAGTAGGAATATAATATGTGCCTCTGCATAATCATACAAACTATTGAATTGAATTTAAAATATTATTAATGTGTGTACATGTCATTTCATCAACTAATAATCCAGCATATGTATTTTAACAACAATCCAACTAGAGATTATGTTATCACATTCTTAAAATCTCTTATCTCTTATAAAAGAAATTGAAAATTAATATTTGTTTCCTAATTGTCCCTGACTTCAATTTCTGATATAATTTAATTATTGGGCATTTGTATTTTGTATATATAAAATAGTATTTATAACTACTTATTTTATCATAGGAAGCGTATCAAGTGAGAACAATTCTGTTTTTAAGAATGCATGAAAAACTGTTTTGTCTTTCGTTGTTATTGTTTAATTGTTTTATTATATACATTCAGTGGTTAAGTCTATACATTTCTCCATCTTTCATCCACTTTTTAAATTCTATATAGCTTGATACTCAGTGATGATTTTGTTCTCTACACACTGTGCTCTCATGGTAACAACCTAACTTGTATTATCTTTGTCTGATAGGGAGAGCCTCCTAGACAATTTAGGATCGTGATTCCAAAAATACCAGCTTATTTTACGGTATGAATATTCCATAAATACTTCTGTTTATATATGGTTTTGCCAATATTGATCTTTACAATTTTAATTTTTTTGGGAAGTGAAAGGCAAAAATTTATTTGGAGTCGAATATGGATAATTTCAGCTTGAACTATTCTATGATATTACATCTGTAATCTGTGGAGTATCAAAGAATGTATCACTTTATTTCCCTAAATAGATCTGAGCTGTGCATGATCTCCTGTTCATTAGCATTTAGAGCTCCAATAATCACCTTGGCTTTGTTTTCATTGTGTAAAATTTTAAAAATCACCATGTATTTCATTTTAAAAAACTTCATCTTCATTGCAGTAGCTATATGCTCCTTGGAAAAATAGAGAAGAATGCAATGGTTTAGGGTGAATCTTCAGCATAAACACCAATGCCACCAAAATTTTTCACCCTTTTATCATCATTGCCATGTAAAGCCTTGTTTGACTGCCACATGTTTCTGCATGCAAAAATTCAGCACAGCTAACAGGACATATTACTTTAATTGCTCTTAATCCGTTTAACCTGGTGCTTCTTAGACAGTAAGAAGTTTATCCAAAGCCCAAAGGATAAATAGGAAAAAGTTTCATTCAAGAAAATTTTCAAAAAACCAACGTATAAATTTATTCAATAAAGTTCTTCAATCCATTCTGTTTAGATTCAAACATTCAATAACTAGAACCTTAACTATTTTCTTATGTTTGTAGGGAACGGGAGATCTCATGACTGCACTTCTTCTTGGTTGGAGCAATGTATTACCTTTACTTAAGAGTTGTGATTATTGTTTGGTCTTACTAGTAACTTCATATTAGTGATAAGATATTTGCCTTTATTAATTTCAGAAATACCCAGACAACCTTGAGATTGCTGCAGAACTTGCAGTGTCAAGCTTGCAGGTATTTATTTTCTTGATGTGTGCCATTTAATCTCATTATTTTTTTTCTTCTTCTGCGTACATGTACTTTTGGATCAACAAAGGCCCTCTATCATTCAAAATATTTTGACTGATTTATTACTTCTTACTAGTGACATTAATTGAGATTTTTAGACTATGGCATTCATGTTGCTTAATGAGCCCCCAATTTTTAGTAACAGATAATTAATCGTTCAAGGTTCACCAATATGTGCAGGCAGTTTTGCACAGGACACTTAGTGACTACAAAAGCGCTGGACATGATTCTGAGTCAACCAGTTTAGAGATTAGATTAATTCAAAGTCAGGATGATATTCGCACCCCACAAGTAAAACTTAAAGCTGAAATATACAGCTAAATTGGTGATACAAATTGAACATGTATGTATTTGCCTGTATTATTAAAATTTTTTTAAAGGATGTCGGCAGTTACAAGAAATTAAGAATAAAGTTGCTTCATTTGTCTCCTATTTATTGATCAAATATAGAAATTGGAAAGTTATTTAAAGCTAACTTTACTATTTACCAATATGACCCAATTATGTTGCGTTTGGTAAAGGTTGAAATAAAGATTAGCTGGTTGAATTTATTATTCCTTTCTTTACTGTCTTCACAATTTCATATCTAGCGATTACATCCCAACTTTAATTAATATTGAGAAAGTAAAATAAATGTGTGATACAATTATCTTTGCACTGACATGGAAACAGGAGACTGAATTGCTAATGTTACATGTTTTCACTAGGTTGAGATGCCAATTGAGTCTAACTAATAAGGATTCTTAAACTCTTGCACCGAGTTTGGACTTTATATTTAATGAGCTTGAAGTTTGAATTTCATCTTTATTGTATGAAAACTTTTGTGATGATATTTTCTTGAATATATTTTTTGAGTTTTAGCGATAATGTTTGAAAAATTTGTATAAGAATCAGAATGTGCAGAGTTTAGATATGAATGTGGAAAAATGGATATATCTTGTCTAATTTTTTATGTTGGCATAAAGTTCTTATAATTGATTTGATATGCTTTCATGTAAATGATAGCTTTATAGGAGAACTTGAAAGAGTCAAACTTAAAAGGCAATGAGAAATGACTTTGGTTTGTCACATGCTAATGATGCATGTATGCATTCATCATCACATCAGTTGGCATCCTCCATGTGGATGTTAATTGTTCAGGTCCATGATGATAGGACGAAAACTGCATCATATTTGATGGATGAAATTCATGATGGTATCCATGTATGTTGGCCATAGGAGATGGTTGATGACCATATTTGCTAGTTGATGACACTCCAGGGAAGTTACGTGCCCATTCTTGGTTCTCTAAGCCAGAATTAATAGCTTCACTATTCTCATAAAAACTTGCGGGCCTCATCACGGGTATCATACTCTCTTCCCATCTGGGATTTTCATTAATTATGGTGAAATTTTGTTTGGTTCTATTTTTAACATTATCCAAAAACAATGGTGCTGCATAATGATGATTAATCTTACTTTCCATGGTTTTGAAACCCGTAACCGGATTAAAACCCCGTTGGGGTACCCAGTGATCTTCACCAAAGGTGGTAATCATATACTAATTTTCAGAGTCACTAGGACCGTTTATTATTTGAGTTTGGTTATTGTCCTGATGACCGTTGTGTCCTGCTTTCCATATCTCTGCATGTTTTCCAAATTTGACTAACTTCTGGACCAAAGTGGATGGATCGACAATGCCTGTGACAATTGCCTTCTGCTCTTCTGCATTAATATCTACTTTGCAGACACCTGGAGATATACAATGGAAAATGGTTAACTTACATCTTCAACCTGCACATGTGCAATTAGAAACCAAACAGGGAAATAGAATTCAAAAGGTATTACTTTTATATTTTCTTCTGTTTTTTCCCCGCTCTCTTACGCCATTCTTACTACCCCAAACATTTTATTGTATCAGCACTCTTTTCCTTTTCCCCTTAGATCTTTTGCTGCACAAGTAACCTCTAATATAGGTTTGTTTTTAACTTTTTTCGGCTGTTACCATTGTGGATTGCCGTTAGCTTTGATCATGCGGGTGGAAAAACAAATGATTCATGCATACACCGGAATTTGCCTTGAAAACCATGTTGGCATGACTTCCAACTAACTGACAAGAAAATAAGAATAAAACATAGAATTGCTTCTAGGAAAACGCTTTTTCTTCTAGTTTCCAAGTTCAAAATCTCCAAATTACTTAACCACCCAACATGAAAGAGTTTTCATGGCCACGAAGCAAAGGAAGAAAGTCTCTGCTAGTGGATTTCGTACTCCATGATGCCTTTACCTTAAGTAGTCGTATCTTATTGAAAAATAAAAAAGAAATACATATAATCTTAAAGCTTAAAGTACCAATGGCTTGTTAGGACTCAATTTCAATTACTATCAGTCCATTATATTTTTTGTAACATATTTTAGGCATTTATATCTGTACTCCTGTTGCATGGGACACCTATTGGATTCCAGAAATTCCATTCCAGAATACAAATTTACATTTCAGAATGGGCTTTTCGAAATGTAATGGGAGGTGCAGGATGTAATAATGAGGGTGTAGGATACAATAGCCCCTATTTTATTGCAACTTTTTTTTTTTTCTTCCCACTTCTTTTTGCAGGTCGTATTGTGAATAGTTACAACATATATGCTATATGACATGAGAAGTTTATACATAATTTTGATTGAATGGTTCTTAGAGATGAATATAGAACTTTGAAATAGAGAAAAAAAATCGACTTTACCTTCAACTTTTTGGAGTACTTTCCTTACTTTGTTGATACATCCTTGACAGTTCATGCGTACTTTAAGAACAAACGTCTGTGCAAGCCAAATACGAACATATATCTTAGATTAAATGTAAAATAAATTTGTGAGAAATTAAACAAAATGTTTACAAGGACCTGTAACAAGATGCAGGTACCTCAATCTTTATTAACTCGTAATCACTTGTTGACATTTTTTTTTATGGCGCTTGTGGCTAGATATCAGAAAATAATGTTTCACAGCACCCTTTATGAATTGTGAGTGCTAAATTGGTAAAGTAGATCCAATGGGGAACACCAAGGGGCAGTACTATAAACTCACAAGTTTCTAAAAATCAAAACAAAACAAGAAACTCACAAGTTCTGTCATGATAGGAAGAGATAGATGGTTGGAAAATTGTGATTTGACTGGGTTTAGAGCACTGGCTAGTTTGCCAGGCAGAGTTCAAATGGTTGTCTTTAGTTTGCAACAATCCTGCTCACTGATCTTGTGATACAGTACTGTCATACCCCAGATGTGCTAGTCTTGGGACGTTTGATTCTTTCAAATGTAGAATACGTACTTTCTTTGCGAAAGAATTATATACAAAACCAGAAAAATAATGAGGGTCATGAATGAATCAAATCTAATATACTCCATAGATTACTAAAATCTAATTGAATGAATTAAAATTCGTAAAGTCATTTTTCTCTCTCTCCAATTGTAGATTTAATTTTTAAAATTCATCTGATTAAACTGAATTACAACACGCACATATTTATAAAATTATTATACCAATCATACTTATATTTGTAAAAAAATTATAAAAGTATTATATTAATTTTTTTTATATAATTTCGTTATGTCAATCACATCATTATTGTGTGTATTAGTTTCATTTCCTCATTTACTTTTTTAAAAGCTAATTATTTTTTATTAATATGTAAAATTTTGATGTAATAATTGTTACTCATCTCTATAAATATGACTATGTATTTTTAATTTATTTAATGTTAATTAGATGTTCGAAAAAAATTATCTAACACAAAGAGCTTTAAATTGATGTTTAATATTATATTTAAATTGAACCGTGAACATTTCTGTTAAATGCATTCTTGAGAGAGAGAAAAATAGTAATAGTTGTTCATTTTTTAATTTTTTTTATAAAATTGATAAAAAAAATAAGCTATTATTTAGAAAAATATACTGAATCAAATATATACTTACTAGTATTCTATCGTTAAACGAATAACTTTTTTCTGATTTTAATTAAATTTTTAATCCTCAAGTTTATAAATTATTACTACAAAAGAGAGAGAGAGAGAGATCCTTCAATGCCTCTTTCAACAATATGTTTTCCACAATGATCATCCTTATCGCTTTTCTGGTCACGAGAAAACCAACTTTGAGCCAGTATGCATGAATCGCAACAAATAGACTAATTCATGATTATAAATAGAAAAATATGGGTAATTAAGGAGAAAAAAAATCATCTTATATCAATAAAACGTTGACCCAGATGATTTGCGACCTATTCAATAGAAAAAAAAAAATGGTTTTCGACCTCAGAATGAGGACCTAGAGTGATAAGCCAAGTTCCCTTTCGTTATGGGTCATTAATAATGGTTGCCCCCCAAACAATTGATGCATTATTATAAATTCTTTCTTTCCTCTCCCAATCTCCATCTCATGCTCTAAATTATGATAACGTGCCCAGCAGCCGCAGCCAATGTAATAGTATAATGCAAAGAGAAAAATTATTCTGATAATATTTTTTATATTTTTTTATTATAATAATTTTAAATTTCATAAAATATCCTTTTATCAATCCTCTTACGTACTCTATATGATTTTTTTTAGGGGACTTACTCTATATGATAAATATTGAATATTTTTATATTTTTAAAATATTAAATGAATTCTTTTTATCTCTAACATTTTCTTATATAAAGTGAATTTCTAGAAATATTTGTATTAAGATATAAAGTTACTCTATTATAAAGGACGTGGAAAGTATGCCAATGTCATAATAACATTGCTCCCGGCTGAAGGGGACATATTAATGTCTTGGTTTGACTTCAAACTTCAAACCCATTAAAGAAAATAAAGAAAAAGATAAGCTTGGCTAGGTACATATATTAATTATTTTAATTAAAAACACAATGTCGTCCAAAAGTTATCTTTCTGTCCCCTGGATATTTTAGTGTAAAATAGTCTAGTCGAGGCATTTTGGCGTAACTTGCATTCTTTTAACAAGTATATAATTAAAAAAACACAAACAAACGTGCGTTAAGATTTCTTGTATTGAATTTTGAAATGTAATGCCGAATCTAATGGTCTAAGCGTGTATAGTTATGATGGTCTATGTATTTAGTTTAAATTAGTTTGTATCATATTTCAAGGTTTTTAACTAAAAAATTATTGAAATTAGTTTGTATTTTATATTGACACTAAATCTAATGTAACAAAGATGACAGTATAATAATCTACAGTCAGATGATAGTATAAAAATGTATATTATCAATACATTTTAATTAAATTTATTAAAAACTCACTTTAACTGGTTAGAGAATACACTGTAAAAACGTGTCCAAACAATAATGAAGCGAACGTGTCATTCGGAAAAAAAATTAGAGATTAATAATTTATCCACAAACAAGACATGATTTTTGAGAGAAAGTAGTAACTTTGGAAAAATATTGAAAAAATTTCTCATTGCACAAGCATAGAGAGAAACAGAAGATTAAAAAACTTATAATTATACTTTAATTTTTTATTATTTTCAAAATTAAATTTATTTCCCATATTTTTCACAAATTTAATTCTTATTATTTTAATTGTACAATTTTATTCTGTCAATTCAACTGAAACATTAACATTGGAAAAAAGAAAATCCAATTATGCTTAATAGAAAGTAGTAATTAGTAAGGCTCAAAAGAAGTCAAAGCAAAACTACCCATGCATAAATCAATTGGAGAAGGACTGTTGTAACCTTTTTTTTTTTATGAGTCTTGGATATATAATTTTTTTAAAATTATTAAAAAATATTAAAAATATATAACTCAATTGTATATGTTTTTCATTCCTATAAATTCAGATGAAAAAAGATTAAAAAGGAAAAAAAGCTAAGTCAATGCAAGGCAATAAGTAATTAAATATGTATGTGAGGGCTTCTCTTTCCTCCAAGTTGTTCTCAAACCAAACTAAGGTGGCGGCCAGGACAACACGGTTCTGATTTGTTCTTCTGGATGGTCTAATAAAGTGCAATGAAAGAAATTTCCAAGAAAACAACTCCATAACATACCATAACATCATTCACACCATAACTTTCCAACACAACTCAATAGTGCCTTTGAATTTTGCAGATAACATAAGTCCTCGCCTGACAACTACTTTTCACGTGGAAACTTTCTTTGTTGTTTTCACGCTTCCACACACACATACTTGCTTTCTTTCTTCTCTCTTCCAAATTGAAAACTTCCAACTTGTAGCACAGCTAGTTACACTTTTTTCTTCTCTGGCTTAGCTCTGTGTTCATGGGTTGCTTCTTTAGTGTACCTTCAAAGATCAAAGCTGAGAGTCCTCCACGTAATGGTATCATTCTTTTTTCTATTCTTCCCTTCATCCTTTTTCAACTTGATCGATCAGCTTGTTTCTGAACTCTCTTTGCTTATATTGCACTTTTGAATGCTCCACCTTTGTGTGCTTTTGTGAATAAAATTGTGTTGCTTGTATTGTATGTGTTTAATGTTTGACTCACAAACACCACAGAAGACTTGCTTCAGATGAATAATATATGATGAGTTATGCAGATCCAAAGCAAAATAGAAAGACTTTGGATCAACTAACACGAGACTGTTCTAACTTAATAAGTAGTCTGTCTTCAATTCGAGTTTTTGTTCTCTATAATAATCCTATAGCAGAACTGTGAAGATATATGTGGTTATTATCCCAAAAAGAAGTAAAAATAGAAACACCCTGATATCAAATGCCACCGTTTATTGGTTTGATTGAGAAACTTGGTCTAAAAATTTATTAAACTAATGTCTCCCATTATCCATAAATACCTTTCAATTGAGTCTTTCTTTCACCTGCAGTGTCTCAACCGTGAACTTGGAAGTTGGATCCCCTGCACATTTAAAGGAGCTAAGGATTTGGAAATTATTAAATTTAGTTTAAAAGGATAAGTTTATCATGCAATAAGATAAAATTAACAAATGTAATTTACGCAGTTCACTAGAGAACTCAGCGAACGTGGTCTCTCCAACCGTTGGTTCTAGAAGTGAAAAGTAGAGAAGAAAGTTGTGAGAGAAATTTCAATAATATGGTAGAGATTATTCCTTTTTTTTAAGTAAGAAAAAAGTTCTTGTAATGTAAGATTTTAAGTTTTCTACACAACCATAAAAAAATGATAAGTGCAAAAAGAGAAGTGTATGAATTAAATTGCAGCAATAACATTATTGAGATGATTGGTAGAAAAATTGTTTCCCTTTCTGAGTTTGTCTATAGAGTGCTTATGTATGGCCTGAAGTGAATCCATGTTTCTGTTTTGATATGGGCAGGTTTGAATTCAAAGGATGGTAGCAAAGAAGAGAATGATTTGAGCGGTTTAAGCAGCAAGGTGTCCTCTTCAGCTATGCTTCTAACACCTCAGAGTGAGGATGAGATATTGCAGGCCAGCAATTTGAAGAACTTCACATTCAATGAGCTAAGAACTGCTACAAGGAACTTTCGTCCGGATAGTATGGTGGGTGAAGGCGGGTTTGGTTCTGTGTTTAAGGGGTGGATTGATGAGCACACACTTGCCCCTACTAAACCAGGGACAGGAATGGTCATTGCTGTGAAGAGACTTAACCAAGAAAGCAACCAGGGACACATTGAATGGTTGGTGAGTGTCACTTTTCACTTGGCATGGTCTTTTACACTTTGGAACTTTGCTCAATGCTTGGAAGTCAAGTTAGTTTCAAGATATGTTTCTTGTGAGTGTGACCCTTGTTTTTTTTTTTGTAATGCATGTGATAAATTAAGGAGTACTAGCAACACATTCTCTAATGCAGTCCTTTTAGCACTTTTTATTATTGGTTAAAATTTATTTGAAATTACAAAATTATGAGCAGAACTCATTAAATGAGAAGTGAGACATCCAAATTTTATGATTTCCAATCAATTTCAACCAACAATAACAAGTATGTTTAAAAGAACGTGTTAGAGAATGTGTTGTTAGCATTTCTTCTAGCAAAACAAATGGTGGTAGCTTAGATATTTATTGTGAATGTTGTGATTGATTAACTTCGTACCGTGTAGACAGAAATCAACTACCTGGGGCAGCTCAGTCATCCTAATCTTGTGAAACTAATTGGTTACTCCTTAGAGGATGATCACCGGATTTTGGTGTATGAATTTGTGGCCAAGGGTAGTTTGGATAATCACTTGTTCAGGAGTAAGTTTCTTTGTGGGTTGACTTTGTTTATTTTTTAGTACCTTAAGCACTTCAAGATCTCTTATCAACCTATGTTTCTGGATCAGGGGGTTCTTACTTTCAACCACTCTCTTGGAACATCCGTATGAAGGTTGCTCTAGATGCTGCTAAGGGTCTTGCATTTCTTCACAGTGATGAAGTAGATGTAATATATAGAGACTTCAAAACTTCTAATATCTTACTGGATTCTGTAAGTGAATCACATTGATCATACAAGCTTAAGAGATTAGATAGTATCAGTTAGATAGGCTTTCTAAAATTTCTTTTTGTCAATGACAGAATTATAATGCAAAACTCTCGGATTTTGGGTTGGCAAAAAATGGACCAGAAGGTGATAAGAGCCATGTCTCTACAAGGGTAATGGGCACCTATGGCTATGCAGCTCCTGAGTATATAGCCACAGGTATTTCAATTCTTCTTCAAGCCAGTATCACATTTCATCCTATGATCATACCTTGCATTAGTGGATATTCATTTAAACCTCGAGGTTTAATGCAGAAACCTGAATAGTGTGTATCCAAAATCTTGATTGCACTGGCAGTTCCAATATGTTGAATTGAGACTACTAGGAAAAATTAAGTTGTTCTCCATCTGTTCAGCTTATCATTTAGTTCTTTCCACCTATTAAAAATTGCAGTTTTCATAACTGCATTCCGATTTCACATGCTCTCCATAATTCAACTCAAATCCAGAAAGTTACTTCAAATTTCAAAACCTTAGCTTGACCAGAACCTTCCATTTTAAGTAAATGAGTTACACTTCCCTTTCCCATCTTTGCTGTTCTGTTACTCCTCAGACCTCTCCATGGTAAGGTCTCTAAATCAGCAATCACTAAAGAAGCCAACAGCAACAGAACCAAAAAAGAAGAACCCACAATTGCACTCCCGACTTTTTTTCCCATTGTCTCTGATACTCTCTTAAAATTTGAGTTTAGGCCTAATTTAATCACAGATGACAGCTTATTAAATGAGTATCATAAAATGAGAGTTGTCGAGCACTTATATATACTATTTTTGTCATATCAGTAATCGATATGAGATCTCCAACAATTGCACTCCTAACCTTTTTCCCATTGTCTTTTTTTTTTGTTGAAGGTCACCTAACCAAAAAGAGTGACATATACAGTTTTGGAGTTGTTCTTCTGGAACTCATGTCAGCGAAACGTGCACTGGACAACAACAGGCCAAGCGGGGAGCACAGTTTAGTTGAATGGGCCAAACCACTCCTCACCAACAAACACAAGATCTCCCAAGTTATGGATGCTCGCATAGAAGGCCAATACTCAAAGCGCGAAGCAAAGAGAATAGCTCACCTTGCAATTCAATGCCTATCTACAGAACAAAAACTTAGACCAAACATATATGAGGTGGTGAGATCATTGGAAAATCTTCACGATTCCAAAGACACAAGCTCAAGCAGCAGCGGTACTCCTAATCCAAGTTTATCTCCTTCTCCTCTTCATACATAGGAGAAGAGGAAATACATTGGACGTAATATTACACATATTTTGCATTGTTTTGAAGTAATATAGAGATGCCACTTTGTATAGCATGAAATGAAAAGCATGCCTGGTTGTTGTACAGATTTTGGTTCCTTAATACTACTATACTAGTAAAGAAAATTTATTTCTTCCATCCTCACATTTCTTTCAACTATCATTCTAAGAGCCTATGTGGCAAAATTTGAATGAGAATTGCATCAAGAAACTTAATACTAGGACATTAATATTGATCTGTTTTTTTTAATGACAAATCTTGCACATATTTAGCTTGCATATTCTGGCATCTCACTAAGTATATGCTGGAGCTCATATACTTTTGTTATGGACACTCCAGCAATATGAGTTTCTCTAACTTGTGTATTCTTCTAGGAGAAACAGAAGATAAACAACAATCAAATGAATCAATCGCGGACACGTGTTAGATTTGGTTCTTGACAACTAAGTAACTAACCAACAATGTTCATAAGCTATTTTATTAAAAGATTAATAACAATTTTTTCCCCTATACCATCATCAATGTATAATTTTAATTTTTCAATATTTTTTAATTAAATTTAGGCCTTCAGCTTTTATTATTATAATCAATTTTGTGAGACTCGAACTCCCTGTGAGGCTTCTTTCAATATTTTGAGAAGGCAAAGGAATGTTAAGGTGATACGTGTTCTTCATGGCTAACATTGGTGTCAAAGGCTAAGATGGACCCCCATGCAATTTGGATCCATCTGTCAGCTGTCTTTGTTAATTTGCTGAGATTGCAAGAACTTAGTTTAGTCGTTCGATCCTTTCTCTGTTTTTGTTATTTTCCAACTTCTGATTCAAATAATCAAATTATCTTCCAACCAAAATCAATTTTAAATCCTAATCATTTGAACATAAAACAAGATTTTAAAGGTGTTAATAGAAGATAATCAACAAGACTTGAGTGTAAAATAGAAAATAGGATGGCTATGTTTGTGTTTAGCATAATTTTATATGAGTCTTTTTATACTCTACCAACAAAGAAAATGAATATATGCTAGTTAGTATGATAATATCATTGCACACTTTTAAATACCATTGTGAGGTAAATATATAAATATTTTGAGAGTAAAAAGAAAATAAAATATAAGAAGTCAGTGTCTCAAAAAATGCTGCTTACAACAAGCTAGTAAAAAAAAATCTACCAACAAATAATACTAATAGGATCAAACAAAATTTTCAGTTACTAAAAAAAAGTTAATAACCAGCTAATTAAATTGAGGAATATAATTTATTTCGTACATTGTAGATATACAAGTACTAATAAATTCAAGAGTTAAAAGAATTTATTTTTTCTTCCACACGATGCGAAATATGTTTTAGTTTCACACCTTAATCTCCGTCATCTTTCTATTGTGCGCGTGGTTTCGTAGGTTTGCAAGTTGTGCTCTAGAATGCTCCCCATAATGCACTACCTATTGATAGAAATTGTCGCTTGGACTTGGTATTGTTTGAAAAATTAAGAACTGTTTGATTTGATTTTTTTTTCTTTTTGTAAATAATTATAAAAGTGTTACCTATTTTGAAATATTTGTGTAAGAAATGGTGATTTTTTTAATTTCATTAAATCTTATATAAAATTTTAAAATAAGAAGTGAAGTAAAAATAAAGTGATACAATTCATTATTTATAAAAACGTTTTTCTTTTTTTAAGTTTTGCTTGCCCCGACGTACGCTCGTGCACGTGAATGGTTTCATTTTCAACAAAATTCTGCAACGATCCACGAGCATCATCATGAGTGCCAATGCCTTCAAAATTTGACTCTTGGTTCTCAAATTTCCAAATTCATGAATCTAGAAAACCACCCTTAAAGTTGGTAACAACGTGGGGAAAATGATAAACACGATTATAATAACATCACCTTATTATTCATTCATGTTGCAACTTGAGTCGTGAAACCATTTTAATTTAACTCCACGAGAGTTCGTCCAAACTGACATGCATGTCCCTTTTGAATGACCTTTATACATTTATTGGACTGCTGAATTGAATAATAAGATTCCGAGTAGGTGACCTTCGAATTTAGATATTGTTGAAAAAAGAAGCTATGGTTAAAGTTGAGCCACCACTAGATAGGATATAAATATTCATAATTAAATTACACTTTACTAGGTCCTAGCAAGAACATAACTTCATATAATAAGATAAACATTTATCACGTGATGTGAGTAAAAGACTAATGACAATTATCTATTATTATCCAAGGTAGCATCCCTAGATGAAGGCTTACCGAGACATATATTATTATACTATATCATCTACGAGTGCCAATCGACAATTGTTTATTGTGGTTTAGGAAATGGATAGACTTAAGATGAAGGTGGGTGGTTGTGTGGTTGACCACCCCCGTGAATGCCAAAGTATGCCACTAATTATGAATCCTCTACATAAAGCAAGTACCACCCATTCCAACGTCGAAGGAAAAAACTTATTAGACATTAAATTGTAAGAATTTTGCTGACTTGTAAGCTTCAGAGACGAAGACACACGGTTAGAGTGAGAAAGAGATGGCAATTGGGTTCATGGAGGTGCAGCTTGTGAAAGCAAAGGAGTTGTGTGACACTGATTTCTTTGGTATATATTGCCTCATTTTGTTTTCAAATGTGTTTTTAATTTCTTTCTACATGATGTTCTTGAAACTAACATATATATATATGTTGATTCCATGAACCCTTTAACCAAACCAAAAAAATATTATGAAACACCAATATATGTACTATGGACCGGGTTCTCCTTTGATTTGCATTCTTCTTCTTCTTTGTTCTTTTTAGCATGTTCATGTTCAAGTTATTCTGTCTTAACCTAACTCATACTTTAACAATTCTAACAATATCATTATTATTTGTCTTTCTCTTCTGTTAATAGGTAGTATGGACCCGTATGTTGTGATACAATACAACGGCCAAGAGCAAAGGAGTAGTGTTGCTAAGGGTTAGTTCTATATCCTATCGTATATCATAGTTGAGTTGAAATTCAAATCACTCGATAAATTAGTGTGGTATAGTCTCTTCTTTTTGCTTTGAATTACAAGAAAACTAAACATATTCAGTTGTTTTAAATAACTATAGAGCTTTATATGAGGAATACAGGGGGAAAATGATGTAATGGAAATAAAGAGAAAAATGAGAGAGAAGTTAAATAGAAAATAAAATTAATATATTGTGAGTACTTTTCTTATAATATATATGAGGAATTCCTTAAACTTCATTTTAATTGTGTTAAATAGACTTATGAAAATAGACTTGATCGATGGCTATTGATGAAGACAAAATATGTATTTTGAAAAGAGTCAGTATATAGGGTATAATAATTTGACCTGTAAATGTAATCAATCAACTACTATTAAAATGTTATCATTTAAATCTTTTTCATGATCTCTAGAAAATAATTAAGGATACAAGAGAGAAAAATGATTTAATGGTTCTTGTGACAAATTGACAATGCAGGACAGGGCAATAATCCGGTATGGAATGAGAAATTTGTGTTCAAGGTAGAATATCCTACACTGAGTAATTCATACAAGATTATCTTAAAAATCATGGACAAGGATCTTTTATCTGCAGATGACTTTGTTGGTCAAGCCATGTAAGACTTCAATAGCTTCATTATATAGTAAATATATGCTACCAAGAGATTGGAGATAGATTCATTATTTATTTAATCAAGCAAATCTCACTCTTTTTTGTATAAATGTTCATGCTTTAAGGAAGCTATTTTTCTTTGTGTGTAGAGTCTATGTGGAAGATTTATTAGCCATAGGGGTAGAGGATGGTGCGGCTGAGCTACAACCTCTAAAGTACAGAGTAATTCGTGCAGATCAATCTTATTGTGGAGAAATTGATCTTGGTATAACTTTTAAGGTAACCTTCGAATGAACCAATGGCTTGCAAGTTCAAATGCATGTATGTTACATTTACAAGATATAAAATTTACAAGCATAATTTAGTGAAGATACCTTAAGCACATGGACAAATGACATGCTAGTTAGTTATTCTTTTTAAGGCAAATCAATACCTTAATTTTTTTTGTTACCTTTGATGAATGGCAATGGAAGTTTTGTGTCTATCTTATACTGTAGTAGTGGTAATGGAATTCATAGGTTGCCTATTTGAATAATGTTGTTAATTGTGGGAATTAATGCATAGGTGGAAGAAGAGTTCAATGGAGAAGCTAAACGAGGATCGAAGGACAGTAAATAGTATTTGCAATAGCAGTTGGCCAACATGAATATCAATTGATTTCAATGGAGATTTTGGAATCATCATCATGTAGTTAGTTTCATCTTTTTAGTTGTATATGATCCTTTTGGAAAGTAGGATCAATGCATAGATAAATTTACTAAATTTTATGCCATCAAATTAGTAATAGTATGCATTATTAATCTTCTAATTTATCTTCACCATAATTAATCTCATTGATGATTCAATCTTGTACTTCCTTAACATCTATATACTATATGGGTTTGAACTTTTGTGAGCCATTTGATTGAGATTTTATCTCCATAATAACTATTAGTCTCAAGTTTAGTTGGAACTATTACAACTATTGATCAAAATTTATATTTCATAATAGTCGTTGATTTGAATCTATATGATCTAACATTAATGTATTGTTAAGGATTTTTCATATAGTCGAGTGAAATCACAATTTTCAAAATAATATTAGGACTTGCGTTCAAGTCGTCTCCCAAAGGATTAGTGTTTATTCAAGCAATTCTAATCGAAAGACTAAGGTTTTGTAAAAGTGTTTTCTCAATGGTTTGTGTTTGAATAATAAAGAACAATGAATAGTAAAACTAATTAATTAAAGAACTAATGTAAGAACAATAGTAATGTAAAAGAGAATAGTACTAAAACGATTCTAGTATTGTGAGAATTGAGAGGTTTGAACAACCAGGATTAAACTTGGTTTCCCCCTCTTTCAATATAATAAACGTAATTAATCTAATTATTCATGCAATTTATCCCCAATCCACAAATATATTCTAACCCTGATGTCTTTGGCGGAATAGTCTAAATTATTTAGATTTATTCTCAATGTCTTGGCAAATTAATCTAAATAATCAACATTAACGTTTAAGAATTAAAGGAGCTTAATTGGTATTGGCCTATACCTAATCGGTATTGACCCGTGTCTAGTGACAATCCCAATTAGGTATTCTTCTCGGTTCAAGAACCAAAAGAGTGTTTGTTAACTAAATTAATGGTTCATATGATCATGCAATAGGTGATCAGTCTAGAACAAACATTAAGAGTAGAAGAAGAAGAATAAAAACATGAACAATTATATTAAAAGGAGTATTACATGAAATTAAGTTCAATCGTTTCCAACCCCAACAAATGAGGAGATTAGTTGTTCATAGCTTGATTACAATGGCTAATAGCAATCACACAATGTGTAATCAAATCAAGCTTAGAGCCCTAAGAATGATACTCTCTCACACAAAATTGTTGTTTTGTGCCAAGATAATTTTTCATTCACGCACTAGGTTTTCATAAACTGCAATGGGCTAAGACCTGACCCAACTTTCTCGCTTAAGCGAGGCCTTCTAAATTGGGATAATTTAGCTATTGTATCTGCTCGCTTAAGCGTCCAAAATGTTGTGCTTAAGCAAGGTCTTATGAATTGGAATAACTCAGCTACTATATCTCCTCACTTAAGCACACAAAATGTTGCACTTAAGTGAGGTCTTCGTGTCCTTCCATTGGCCTTAATTGTCTCACTTAAGCATCTTGAGGCTTAGGCTTAAGCGAGGACCTCTTGTGGTTTCAAGTGTATTTACTGACTTAGCTTGTTTAAGCGCATAACATGTCACGCTTAAGCGAACTTGGCTCCATTAACAACTTCTAAGTCCTCTCGCTTAAGCGTCCAGGAAGGCTCGCTTGAGCAAGGCATGTCAATGGCTCCTCTAATTCAATCTGTCTTGGCTCACTTAAGTGCACAACAAGCTGCACTTAAGCAAACAGATCTTCACTTGTAGTTTTTTTACTTAATTCCTGCAAAAACTCTACAAAACATTAAGAAATCCTAACAATTTATAAACCTAAGGTATCTAAGTGTAATTTGCTACATTTGAGTCAAAACATGGTTCAATGTATCAAAAATGTCAAATAATCGCCTCAAACTATATGTAAAACTAAAGCATCTTTGGTGATTATCATCTATAAAATCAAAAAATTATTTTACAGAAATTATATATTTATTAAATAGAAAAAATAATTATCTTTTTATATATTTTTTTAAAAAAATGTCCATAAATATAATCATACAATCATAATTATTTTCAAAATTATATTTTTAACTTAAAAATTATTGTACATATATATCAATAACATTAAAAATTATATTTTTAAAACATTTTTTTTACTTTTTCTATCTTATGATTAATTATTAAAATAATGAAACCCAAAGGATTAATGTACCGGTGTAAAACTATCTTGCATTCAGATGAGTGAGAACGATCAATTTAATGGAAGAATTCATATTCGATTCCCACTGTGTGTGAGATTTTTTTGAGTCAACAACAGCCACCAACTGCAAGTAGGATTAGTCTCTAATCCAGTGGGTGGGAAATACTTATGATCTCTAACACATGAACAAAAAAAATTAAAATAATGATTATTTTTAAAATGTAGTGTAAAATTTCATTAATTGATTGAATAAAATTGCTATTATGATTAAATTAATGATATTAAACCATTTATTTTATAATTTATGTGCAAATTTAAATTATTTTTAAAATAAATAATTCAATCTAATAAAAGTAAACAAAACAATTATTGTTGTTACAATTAATGTGTTGTAAATGTATGTAATTCTTCATTTATTCTTCAACATACCAAACAATTGATCAAAGAAAATAATAATAAAATAATTTAGTGTTGTATTAGAAATTAAGATACATGTAAAATTTGAGTAATAATTTTTTTTTAAAGAAACACTCTAAGAAATTTCATTCATAATGATAGGAGTGATACAATGAGGAATTTGCTAGAAAACCCTAGCTAACTTGGGAGCGACATGATTTGCTTTCTGTCAAACAAAACTCACCATAATAAAGTTTGGAAAACTATAAAGAAGATGTTTACATTTATTAATGAGAACTGAAAATGAGAGCAACCCATTTGAGGAATGGTTTATTTGGTCCAGCACAGCTTTAGCGTCCACCATTTCAATGTCTACATTCTGCTCCTTTAGCCATGAAAGCGCATGCAATAGTCCCTATGCTTATGCTTTGTGCGGGTCTGGAACAACATGCATGAAGCCAAGATGTTCAAGCCACCAAGGTAATGGTCCCATTCATTTCTTACGCACAATCTTTGGGTAATAATATTAATAATTAATAACATAATATAATATAAAATTATTAAATGATTTTATATATATGAATATTTGATTTGAACTGTATTTTGAATTGTAACAAAATGAAAACATTTGTTGCAGTATGTTTCTAATAATAAAGATGTTACAATTATGAACATATATATTTTTGTTTTTTATTTTTTTAAAGCTAATATTTGCTTTAGGAAAATTGTTGAACACAAAAAAAAATCACATATATGTTATAAAAGTTATACCCAAATATATTTTGAAAATCACATTTAAAATATCAACAAAATTCATACGTTAATAATTTTTTGTCTTATTTTCTTTTTTATACAAAAAAAAGTTATCCATAAATACAAATATTCATTTTTAAAAAAAAAGTAGAAGTCAACAACCTTAATATTGTCATTAAAATTCTTCAAAGGCAGCATCCACACACTTACCATCATTTCAGTAATTTGGTAGTTTTCTATAGTCCATAATTTAGATAAATTTAAAATATTAAAATATAAAAAAGAAACTAAATTTGCATGATATATAAAAGAAAAATCAACAAGATAAAAATACAGCACACCATTAATATAGATATATAACTTATTCTACTGTACCAAAAATTTAAAAATAAAAGTAAAAGTGATGAAATAAGATTGAATAATCATATTAACAAACTTGAATACATAAATAAAACAATATTTCTTAATTATATTATTTTACATTAGAATATACAAAAAAATTGAATTAATTTATTTGCTAAAATAAATTTTGAAATTAATAAATAAATAAATAATTGCAAAAATATTTGAATATTAATTAAATCATTAAATTAGCTTAAATTCTATTTAATTATACATTAATAAGCCTAACTATGAATTAAATGTTATAATTTACATTAAAGAGGAAATTACACTTGCACCCTTGTGTTTTTTCTCAAATTGCACCTGATATCCCTCATTTTTTATACTACTTTTACCCCCCCTTTTATTAACCTTATGAACAGATGAAATTGTCTTAACATCTTTGTTACAGTCGCACCCCGTAAATTGAAATATGTGAACAGATGAAATTGTTGTAATATTTTTGTTAAATACTCAATAACAAATTAACCATTGACCCTGTGAATGGGCCTTTCTTAAGGTAATATCAGTTTTTCCTTTAATATTTGACTCTTACTTTATTAATGCTAACACTTGAAGAAGATGCACCTCTTGAATGAAACATTATATCAAACACCTAGTCATAAAAAATAAATATTTCAAATAAAGGAGTTAAAAACATATATGCAGGAGCAAAACACTAAAATTTGAAGCAAATGATCATATTCAATCAATAGGCATTGCTGAGAATACGTCAAACAAAAACGCAGCAACCAAACGACACAACACGCATGCACACTAAAAAAATTGAACTAAAAAGAAGAAAGGGAAGGAAGGGTGTTAACACATGCGTACCAAAAATAAATATTTCAAAGAAAAGAGTTAAAAACACAAATGCGGGAGCCAATTAAACACTAAAATTTGAAGCAAATGACCAAATTCAATCAATATGCATTATTGGGAATACGCCAAACAAAAACGCAGCAACCAAACGACCTAACACGCATGCGCACCAAAAAAATTGAACTAAAAAGAAGAAGAAGAAGAAAAGGTGTTAACACATACATACCAACAAGGTGAGTTCATGTGCAACAAAAAATTGGGTTCATGACCAATTAGAGAAAAAAGAAAAAGAAGAAAGAGTGTTAAAATATTTTCATGTTGAAATTTGTGTCATGTTTTTTATGGAGTTAAGAGAAAGAAGATGAAAATATTTTAAACATAAATTTTCATTAAAAGTCATATGACCGTGTATATTTTTCTGTTAAATTATTAAACAGTGTTCAGGAGGGAGAGGATCTAGGTGTGATGTGAGCTAAATAATTAATGAGTTTTTTTTTGTAGGGTGCAAAAATGAAGGGGTATCGAATGTAATTTGAAGAAGAAAAAAACACGGTATGAGTATAATTTAGTATAATTAAATGATACAAATAAGAAGAGGCGTTTTGTAAAAACAAACCCAAGTATAAATCCTAATATTGATACAATTAATATTGATGTTACATTGATTAATTTTCTCATATGCTTAATAGTATTATTTAATAATTAATTTATGTGATGAAATTTTTACAACAGTAACTAACTATATATTTTATTTTTAATTATTAGAATAAAAAATTCAAATGATTAAATAAATATATCAAATTTAATTATACTTTCTTAAACATGTAATAAACATGATCAACACCATATAATGATAATACTCAAATTAAATTAAAATTTTGAAAGTAAAGAGTTATTCTCTTATTGCTTTTATATTTTTAGGTTTCAATATATATCAACTTAATGAAAATATAAAAAATTTAATTATATTGCTTAAAAAAATTTAACATATTCCTCACACACTTTATTATAATAAATTTTATTTAAAATAATAAATTTTATTTAAATTATTTCAATACATGATGAAATAATATTTCTTAATCATATTTTATAAACATACTTAAATACGTAAATAAATAACATTTCCTATTCATATATTTTAACATTAAACTATACAATTTTTTTAATTATTTTAATTGCTAAAATAAATTTTGAAATTAAAAAATAAATTAATGGTTATAAAAATATTTGCATAAGAATTAAATGATTAAATTATCTTAAATATTATTTAATTATACGTTAACAAACCTTAACTATAAATTGAATGTTACAATATAAATTAAATGATATAAATAAGAAACAAATGTTTTGTAAAAATAAACCTATTAAAAAATCTACCATTAATACATTTAATATTAGTGTTTTGTTAATCATTTTTGTCTTATGATTAATACCATTAATTAGTGAAATATAATTTGCAAATAAAATCTAACCTATCCCATACTGAATTAATTTATTTTTTAAAATAAATTTTGGATTTAATAAATAAATTAACTATTATGAAAATATTTAAATGTGAATTAAATGATCAAATTTTCTTAAATATCATTTAATCATACGTTAATAATCCTTAACAATAAATTATATGCTACAATTTAAATTAAATGATTCAAGTAAGAAGCAAGTGTTTAGTAAAAATTCTATTATTAATACAATTAATATTGATGTTTTATTGATCAATTTTCTACTAAGATTAATATCATTAATTAATAATAAATTTATACAATGGAATTTTTACAACACTCTCTAGTTATTTATTTTATTGTTCATAATTAGAATTTTTTAAATGAATAAACAGATATATCAAATTTATTATCATAAGAAATTTCATCAAATTTCATAAAATTTCACGTCTATTTAAAAATAAAAACAAATTATATAAATATATCAAAATTATTGAATCCTATTATTTTTAAAAACATCATCCAAATGCACAACATAACATCCACAACTATGCATTCAAAGGCACACACTAAACTATACAAACAACTTAACAATATATTCAAGCATGATCATCCAAATTAACATTCAATATGATTGTTTTGCAACATACAATTATATATAAACTATATATAGTTAAGATATGATTTTTGTGGAATAAATAAACAAATTATAGATTCAAATGCATGTCTCTTTTCGTATATTAAAAAATCTATATCTATCTATACTATTATAATTCATAATTAATTGGATTATTCAATATACAAATTTAATAAGTATTTTATCAATTATTTCAACTATATATCAATTAAGTAAATTAACACATATTTTGAAATTACTAATATTATTATTTGTGTATTTTACTCATAAATTTTAAACTCATTTGTTTTATAGTCTTTGTATTAATCCTTTAATATAAATCTTAAATTAGGTTTAAAAAAAATAGGTAACATTTTAAACTTAACAGTATTAAAAATTAATGATTTCCTTTGGAGTATCTAAAAACAAAAAGAAGAAAAGGGTTGATTAAACGAAAGCTTTTACAGGAAAAATAAAATAAAGAATAAAAGATTTTGGAACAATTGTTCATCAAAATTGCAAGCACAAAGGTAAAAAGAAAATAAGATTTTTGTTTAAGAAGTTACAATTTAAATTTATATTGATAAAAAAAAGAAGGATATGCATACATCTTTTAGTACTCACTATTATCAAATCTTGAACTCTCCCAATTTAATTGATTTCACATGGAAAGAAAAACTCAAAACAGAGAAGAATAAAAAAAACCCTCGTGGTTATCCTAGTTATGGTTTTTGCGGTTAAACTGTTACAAACCTTTACGTGACGGATGCTTTTGCAATGTGATAAGACTATATTGTGGGTTTGTGCTCAAATTTCTTTTAAAGAAAAAATAAATAGTCACAAAATAATAGGACAGAATTAAAAAAGGAAAGAAGAAAAATTTAGAACATAAAAAGTGGTTTCTCACCCTTTTGTTCTACTTCTATATTAATTTTTTGTTCTCTTATCCTATGTAAATTATGTTTCAAAAAATTTTTTTACAAAAAACTTCAACATAAAAATGTGGAGTCAATGGGATATAAAAAAAATTCAATTAAAATTTGTTACTCTTTGCCAAGTGCCATGCCTATTTTTACACTTAGACAAAACACCTCGGATGAATAACATTGGTTGGCTAAGTACTATAGTTCATTGCTTTTATGAAAATATTTATCTTTTTTTATTCACTTGGGTTTCAGTACAGTCTCTCACCCTTTTGTTCTACTTCTATATTAACTTCTTGTTCTATTAACCTACGTAAATTATGTTAAAAAAATCAACATAAAAATGTGGAGTCAATTGGATATAAAAATAAATAAAATTTAATTAAATTTTTTTACTCTTTAGCAAGTGCTATGCTTATTTTTACATTTGGACAAAACATATTAGATGAATAATACAGATTAAATATTATGCTTATATACTAATTATGTTGATTTTGTATATTTTAAACATATTTTTAATATATGTTGCTCAATAGTTCATTTTTTATTAAATAAAGATAATCACATTTTAAGATGAAATTGTGGCGTCAAATTGTTATAAAAATAAAATCAAGTAAAATTTATCATAATTTTTTACAATTCCCTATGTTTGTTTTCATACTTAAGATTAATATCTTAATCACATGAAAAAATAATAAATGTATCAATTTTATGTATATTTATCCACAGGTTAAATACCATGTCAAATATATTAATTTTGTTTTGGTTTTATATATTTCAAATATATTTTTAGTGAATATTGTTCAATTATTTAGTTGCACTAAACAAAAACAAATCACAATTAAGATAATTTTTTTTATCATAAGTTAAATTTTAAAAAAATCAAATAATGAGTGTCATATTCTTTAGTGGACGTCTATAATCATTTTTCACAGTTAAATAAAAAAAAAGATTCAAATAAATATACACAAATCCTGTTTATCCCATATTTCACACGGATCAAAACCTACTTTTATAGAAAGACGAAATAGAAGATAATCAAGACAAGAAAGATACATGGTGATAAGATGAGGTTACATAAGGGGTTTGTGAGGGAACATCACAAAAGAAAGTGCGAGATGTTCGAAAAGACCTTTGAACTTACAACAACTCCGATTCGGGTGGTGCTAACTTGATACGAGGTAAGTGTTATGCCTCCTACGGTGATAAATGGTTTATTAATTTTATGACATCTTTCATTTTATTTTATTCAAATTTTAAATATTGTTATACATCATATAATAATAATAGTTATTATTATTATAATTGTTGTAAGTCATATAATAAAATTTTAAATTACTAATTTAATCCCAATCATTCTTTTTCAAAAGGGTGTTTACAAAATTATTCAATTTTTTAAAAATTTATTAATTAAATTAGTAGTAGTAATATTAATTAGTTTTTATTTAAAAATATAATAGTTTAAAATCTAGTTAGAAATTATGAAAGCGTACTAATGTTATTTGATAAAATAAGATAGAGTAATGATAAGGTATACCCAATTTTTTGAAACTACAAGAAAAATTAATATCAGTGACGAAACAATTCACATGTAATTTTTCGAAATTCATCACTAATTTTTTTGGTGGGGTCTAATACTAGTAACGAAAAAGTTATTTTTGTCACTAAATTTTGTTACTAATACTTTATTTTTGGTAGTCTATGAGTGAAACAAGAGAGATAAATAGAAAAAGAATAAGGGAGGATACACCTCTTATTTAAGGGAATTTAGAAAACTTTATAAAAGTATATTTAAATTTATGAAAATAATTTATAAGTTTAATATATTTTTTTTTAAAAAAATATTTCAGTTGATTTCATATAGATACTTATCAAAATAAGTATTGCTTTTAACTTATTTCAATAAATTTATAAATAGACTCTTATTTGATACCCCTATATTAAATAAATAATCTTTAATTAAATTATATCCAAGCACACCTTAAATAACATAGCTAAAAGCATTTTGGTTAAAAAACGTTTTTGTATCCACAAAAGATATAATTAAGCCATCCTACTTTCCATTCCAAAACAAAAAAGTCATCTACTTTAGCTTTGATGTCTTTCTTCGCCATAATATTTATCATGTTAATATAAGATGATCTAAAATTCAACCAGTCTATTTGTGATTCAATTGTTATTGTTTCACAAAATAAATGAAGAAAAAAAATAATTGAACTAGAAACATAATGGATCAATT
This sequence comes from Glycine max, assembly GCF_000004515.6. Taxonomy (NCBI): domain Eukaryota; kingdom Viridiplantae; phylum Streptophyta; class Magnoliopsida; order Fabales; family Fabaceae; genus Glycine; species Glycine max. The sequence goes on from NC_038247.2 coordinate 36,241,935, forward strand.
TACAGGCTTATCAGCTTCAATAGTTATAGTCCAATTATATTTCCAAAGCTGAAATATTTCACTAAAGGCTATCGCGAGTACACCGAGCATCGTTAGTATTTATGCATGTAAATAAAATTTCTGCCTGTGTTTAACTACAAATATAATGTTTTTCATTTATAAAATAATAAGCCGTCTTAGCTCAGTGGTAGAGCGCGTGGCTTTTAACCACGTGGTCGTGGGTTCGATCCCCACAGACGGCGGTTTAGTATAATTTTTTCCTGTTAAATATTATTGTTGTACTTATAATAATATACTTTTATATTTAGTTTTAATGTTAATTGCGGGGATAGCTCAGTTGGGAGAGCGTCAGACTGAAGATCTGAAGGTCGCGTGTTCGATCCACGCTCACCGCAGAATTAATATTTTTTTAAAGTGAAAGCTTGATTTTATTAATTTTTTAAAAAAATATAAAACACCTGAAATTTTTTCATAATTACTTATATTTTAACTATTTTATTACCTGAAGAGAAAATATTAATTATTTTTTGGATTCTCATTAAATGTTTTTATATTTTACTTTCCTGGAAAATGTCACAACCTTGATTTTTTTCTTATTTATTTTAATTTTTTCTATTAATATTAGTCCTAATAATTAATATTTACATATAAAAATATTATTTAATAATTTATTTGGTATATATTTATTTTGAAATGAATTTTATAACAAGTACTTTTGAATTTTGAAAACATTAATATACATTATCAAATATATTTTAATCTTTTTTAAAACAATTACTAATATTTTTAACTTAAAATACCATTTTATTACAAAATAAAGGATTTATCATAATACTTGCTATCATCCTTTTCATTGAAAAGCAAATGGTTTATTATTTTATGATATTAAAGTATTCAATATATTTTATTAAATATTTAAAGATTTTAATGTGCGTAAAAGTTTAAGATAATTATTTGAGAAGTAAAAAAACTTTCCATATATGATGGGTTGTGATTGGATGAGTGTGTAAAATTTTTTACCGGTATAACCTTTTTTCTTATATTTAAATTATTTAAAAATGAATATTGAATAAATGTTAATTTTTAATATACTAAATATTTTATTATTATTATTATTATTATTCGTTTCTTATAATGTATTTATAATCATACAATAAACAGTCTAAAAAATTAATACAAAAGGCTGATTTTTCATCACATAGAATTTTGATGTGAAAAATCATAAACCTCATGACAAAATTGTATAGTTATTTGTATTTTAAATAATTTTATTACACAAAATTAACTATAATACAAAGAAAAAAAAGTTAATACACTAACACTCTGTGATTTTGTCAAATTTCTTATGATATTTTTCTTTTTTTTACCTTTACATGAATTATTTTAATTGTTTAAAAAATATCACATTAACATCTTTTATATATTAAACTAATCCTTTTTATTATTTGAAAATCATTATGCCATATATTTTTCTAATGAAATTGTTGTAAACTTCAAAAAATTAAATAAAATTGTATACAATAAGATTTGTTAAAAAAAATTAGTGAAATTCACTCGAAATAAAATATTACAGTATGAAATAGGTAATTATAACATGAAAGTATACTGATATTCTTCTTCTTTAATGACCTATCTAAACAATTAGTAACTGTTATATAAAAAAAAACATTTACTTTTATCAACAAAAAAAAAAAAAAAACATAACTAATTTGGCTTGTGTTGGGGGAACGGCAACGACAATTGTAACGCATTTTGTGCAGAGTGCACTTTGTTTCCTTTCACGTACGAACGCACTCGCGCATAGGGCCATGCTATCCACGCTCCAATGAAAAATCTCCACGTCATCTAGTTACATGAGCAACTCGAAGTCCCAAACTCGCACACGTGTCATAGGTGCGCGTGGCGAAATGGATAATCTGAAGAACCAATAGCAGCACGAAGCCCAAGTCAGCAGTGAATGAGTGAGTACTGACTAATACTAATACTGTTGAGTTGAGAATTGAGAGTCAATAATCACTCAATACAATACAAAACCCCAAATTCAGAATTTACGATTATTTTCACTTCATTTGATTCCTTTTCTTTATCTTAGGTCTCACACACTAGATCCATTTTTGAAGGAACTTCCACTTTTTCTCAGGTCAATTTCTCTCTGCATTCAATTCTTCTCATGCATGTGTTTTTCTCATACTTTTTCATTGTTATCATCGGTGCATATTTGGTTAGTGATATGTGTTTTTTCTTTCTTTTCTTCCAGAGCTCTCTGTAATATGTTGTTAGAGTGAATAGAGGGGAAAATGGGAAAATATTTTTTAAGGAACTTCCCTTTTTCAAAGGTCAAATTCTCTCTCGCATTTTTACCCTATTTGTCATTAGTTTTTCCTCTATACTTGGATTCCCCTCGTGCATGTCTTTCTCATACTTTCCACTGTTATCGGTGCATATTTGAGTTTGCTTAATTTTTAGCGGTAAATGTTTTTTTTTTCTTCCAAAGCTCTGTGTAATGTTTTGATTGAATGCTGTTTTGAACTACATTGGGGTTTGGTCAATGCGGGACTAGTGGGACGTAGTGTTAAGAGTGAGAAGAGGGGAAAACAGAATCAGGGCTTACTTACTGATTTTTGTGGTGCTAGAGGCGTTGATTTGTCGGCTGTTTTGAATTTTTACAGTGATTGATGTGTTGTTTGCTGATTAATGCATGCATGTCTAAGAAATTGGGACTGTCTGTGATCAATGTTTCTGTTCCAACTTCAAGTTCGCTGACATCATTAGGTTCCTATATTCAAGGTATTGTCAGCTTAAGTGCTCAGTGGACCATCACGGTTTTGTATTGTCAGCTTAAGTGCTCGGTGGACCATCACGGTTTTGTCCACACCTCGGTGGGTTGAGAGGAGACGGTGTTTATAATCGATCCTTGGTTGATGTGGAACTTTGTGGCTACTGTAACCGTTTTAATGCTGCTGAATATGGATATTGTATGCCCCTTTTTGAGTGTGGGAAAGTTGGTGCAGCTTGCTAATCTGAACGGTTTTGTTTGTAATGCTATTTGTGTTGTTTTTATTACACTGTATTTATTTCTTTATTTGCGGTGGTTCCAGCAGGCTGTATATGTTCATGCTTGATCTGTTTAATAGTGTGCAGTTCCAGTTTCACATTTGTAGGAACCTTATAATTTCTTATTTTTCTAGTGCTGGAGGATTAGATTAGATGAAGTGATTGTAATAAAATTTCTGTTCAAGTTTAGTGCTTTTCCCTGGCTCTGAATGCAATACTTAATGAAATTTGTCTGCACTGCAACAGAACAACAGTCAGTTCTAACACTACATTTGTCTTTCAGGTGATGTAATAATTATAATAATAATAAGCCTTGCAGGAACTGTAATGGCTCACAGCAGCTCTGATGAGGATACTGATATTAGTGAATCTGAAATTAGTGAGTATGAAGATAAATCCTATGAAGAACTGAAAAGTGGAAGCCAGGATGTGAAAACATCGGATGAGACTTTCACTTGTCCCTACTGCCCTAAAAAGAGAAAACGGGATTATTTATACAAGGAGCTCCTTCAACATGCTTCTGGGGTGGGTCAGAGTAGTTCCCAAAAGAGAAAAGCAAGAGACAAGGCTAATCATTTGGCTTTACTGAAATATTTGGAAAAGGATCTCATGAATGTAGATGTTCCATCAAATGATTCAAAACCTGAAGATGAAAGTGATCCTTCTGTTAATTCTAATGATCAGTTTGTGTGGCCTTGGATTGGAGTTGTAGTTAATATTCCAACTAGACGGACAGAAGATGGACGCTGTGTTGGTGAGAGCGGTTCCAGGCTGAGGGATGAGTACAGAAGCAGGGGTTTCAATCCATTTCGAGTCAATCCTTTGTGGAATTTCCGTGGCCACTCTGGAACTGCTCTTGTGGAATTCAATAAAAACTGGCCAGGCTTACATAATGCATTGGCATTTGAAAGAGCATATGAATTAGATCATCATGGAAAAAAGGATTGGTTTACTAATTCTGGGCTGAAGTCTGGCCTTTATGCATGGGTTGCCCGGGCAGATGACTACAAGATCAATAGTATCTATGGAGAACATCTGCGAAGGATGGGCGATGTCAAAACCATATCTGAGCTTATGGAAGAAGAAGCTCGAAGGCAAGATAAGCTTGTCTCGAATTTAACTAACATTATTCAGGTAAAAAATAAGCACTTAAAAGAGATAGAAGTGAGATGCCACGAGACTACAGACAAAATGAACCTTGTTATGAAGGATAAAGATCAACTCATTCAAGCTTATAATGAAGGTATCTATTTTTATTGAGCCTTAGGACCAAATTGCCATTTATTGATTGAATCGTTGCAGTGGTTGGCACTGTAGGATTTGCAATTGCTAAATTATTTTCTTAAGAATATTGTGTTGTAATTCAATTTTGTATCTTAATAATTGACTATTATTTTAAAATGCTGGCGATCTGTTGTAACCACATTGTTTTATGGTATGATTCCTTGTCTTCAGAGATACAGAAAATACAGTTAAGTGCCAGGGATCACTTCCAAAGGATTTTTACTGACCATGAAAAGCTCAAATTGCAACTGGAATCTCACAAAAATGAGCTTGAGTTGCGGAAAGTTGAATTGGAAAAACGCGAAGCACATAACGAAAGTGAAAGGAAAAAGTTGGCAGAGGAAATTGAGGAGGTATAGTGCTTTTCTTTTTTTGCTGCATTTCCTGTATTATACTATGATTGAAATTCCTGTGAAATTAAGATTGAAGAAATAATATTTATTGTTTTAGGTTGATTGATTATTATGGTTGATATATAGATGTTTTAGTGCTTTCAAGGAAGGAGTTTGCTACCAAGATCAATCGTTTTCCCATTTTTATTTATTAGGGTGGATGATCATGAAATGGTTGGTTGAAAAATTATTTTCCATTGAATTTGTGGATAATGAATTCTTATAACACTGGGAATTTGATGAATCTGGTTTCTGTTTGAGGTGTATGCTGTTGAAGGTCATGAATACAAAACATGGTCATGGGTTTTCTGTTTTTGGGGGAGTGAGAAGAAACAATTGGACAAGAGTGATCAATCTATTCTAGAGTTGTATGCCAAAGAATTTCATGCCATGGGTTTTCTGTTTTTCCATGATTCTGTTTACTCTCATTAAGGATTTTGCTTAATGACTGTAAATCAATTTATTTTTTTACATAATCTGTTTTTTCTGTGTCTTTAAAATCATTTAAAATAATAATCTGCTTATGAAGCTTGTGGAGGTTTTGTTTAACACTGCTGGCATTTATTGGTTTTGCAGAATGCATCGAAAAATAGCTCTCTTCAGATGGCTGCTTTAGAGCAAATGAAAGCTGATGAAAATGTTATGAAACTGGCTGAAGATCAAAAGGTGTGTTACCTATTTTTTGCTTTGTTAATAACCAAAAGTGTCCTCATCAGCACCAGAATGGCATAGTATAAAGTATTAATGCTATTTATATTTTATACAGAGGCAAAAAGAACAACTCCATGCTAAAATCATTCAGCTTCAAAAACAACTTGATGTGAAACAAGAGCTGGAGTTGGAGATTCAGCAATTAAAAGGTTCATTAAGTGTGTTGAAGCACATGGAAGATGACGAAGATGCTGAAATTCTGAACAAGGTAGATACACTACAAAAGGATTTAAGAGACAAGGAGCAGTCACTTCAAGACTTAGATGCATTGAACCAAACACTAATCATTAAAGAGCGCGAGAGTAATGATGAGCTGCAGGAAGCTCGACAGGCATTGGTTGATGTAAGCGTTTTTCTTCAAATATTTATTCCTCCTAATTATTCAAATTAATTTGCTAGAGCATCTCAATGAGGTTGAGTCGAGTGTAACTATTCTTTCACTTGGGTGAAGGGCTGGTAGTGTTTTTTTATGATGATTTTACTTGCCCATTTAAAGTGTTATATGAAGGTCTCATAAGTTATTAAGTTATAAATTTACATTTTTATAGAGCATTCCTTTTTATGATTCATAGCAAGGTAGCAAAGTGACTTGAATAAAATCAAAATGTTTTTAATGGTTCATTTGATTATCCAGACGAGTCCTAACTATGATTGTATGGATATTCTCTGCTTATATTTTCATTACTTTTATCATGGGTGTTATGCACTGATTTTTTTTTTGTTGCAATTTTAAAGCTTTCTCGGACTTTTTAACTGTCCAATATTGCTTTCAAGATTTATAAGTAATCTTTTTCTCTCGCTTGTAGGCCATTAAAGAGTTACAATCTCATGGAAATATTCGTTTGAAGAGAATGGGGGAACTTGATACTAGACCATTCCTTGAAGCAATGAAGCAAAGATATAATGAGGAGGATGCTGAAGAGAGAGCTTCAGAGCTGTGTTCATTGTGGGAAGAATATCTAAAGGACCCAGATTGGCATCCATTCAAAGTTATCATGGTTGAAGGAAAAGAAAAGGTGTGTCTATGTTAAACATATTTATAGGTCTCCTGAAATTATTCTGAAGTCTATGTGCTTCATTGCTTGTCACTCTCAATCAAACTTGGTTCTCTCTGTTATTTATCTTTGTTGTCTCTTAATGAGAATAAATGTTTTGACAATCTCCATTCTCTGGATTAGAATACTATTTGTCTTTCTGAACCTGTAATACTTTCGTAGTTTCACCTGGTGTCATCTAAGGGTATTCTTTATATTGATCCTTTCACTTCAGGGTATGTTTGGAAGTTGGGTTTTGGAGGGTGAGTGGAGTGCAGTTTTTTTAATACATATTCTCTAAATTGATAATTTTTTAAAATGAGAAAATAAATTATTGAATTGGCATAAACTTAATGTTCTAATCTTTTATCTATTATTATAAACATTACATGACTCTTTTAATTAAAAATAAAAAATTGCTCTCCCCTCCCTTCCCCACTGAAACCCAAGAATGCACCCTTAGGGTCTGATGTTTAATGGAGTAGAGGAAGGTTTGTGCTGATTAGAACTTAGAAGAGTCATAGGTGAATATATCTTAATTGGAGAAAGCATGACCTGGCAACTAAGAATAGCAGCCAATTTTGATGTTTCAAATTTTTAAATAACCTTTTAAGCCAGGCCAGTCTGTTTTAAAGGGCCAGGTCAGGCCTTTCTAAAAACACTCAAGTCTGGTAAATTGGCCAAGCCTTGCCTAGCCTGGCTCATTTCCACCCCCGGAATTGAATTTTCTCTGTGTAAATTTGTAAGCCTGGAAGGCTTGAAGTATAAAATAAAATTGCAAAAAAAATGTTATGTTCAAATATGCAAATGATGGTGCTTGTAAAATATGGGAGGCGAGTATTTAACTTGTATTTTATTGATATATCCCTATTAAGTGTATTGTACAAGAAGAGGGTGGGTGATAAAGGAGAATACAATGTGAAATAAAGTGAATATCATGCCGATAATCTAGAACATAAGTGTAGACCGTGCTGATAAGGATCGGTGAGGGATATTAAGGTGAGGCTTTCTTTGAGTGAACATTTTCTATTTTCATTTTCTGAAAATAGTTTTCATTTTCAATTTTTTAGGATTTAGAAAATGTGTTTGGTTTGTTTTTTCTAATTTCTGATTTCAAAATATAAAGATATTGAAAAATTTATTGAAGCATTTCAACAAACACCTTATCAGCAACTATTGGACAAAACAAATTTGATCAAAATCAAAACACAATATCAACACAGATTCAAATTGAAACACCATCTCAACGTCTCTTTTACATCTCCATCATCTACTTGTTGTCGTTGAAAAACCGAGGATACCCACCAAGGTTCACACCCCGACTTCACTTGAAGCCTTCATCCTCGTCATTGAGAGTGTTGGTCAAAAACGTTTTAGGGGTGGTTGTGTGGTACCTATACGAGAATATGTGGTAACATCAGCCTAGAGTCGATCTGTACTCACTCGCCTTCGCATGTGACTATGCGAGCGAAACTCTTGTCTTGTACCCATGTTTAAGTGAAGGGGATGAAAATTAGAGGGGGTGAAAGATTGTGAGACAATGGCGACAAGCAAGACGAAGTTCCCAGTGACAGAGATGGACTGGATGGAGAGGTTGCAGAAGAGAAAAGAGATTAAGAAATAACCAGCGTTCCGGGGAGGTGAGGAGATCGATGAAAGGCTTGAAGAAGAAAAGAAAAGCTAGTGATTATTTTACTGTAAGTGTCATCGTGTTTTCATTTTATCTGAAAATGTAGAAAACGACCTTTGTGTTTTCAATTTTGTGCTTCTTTTTGAAAATACTTTTTGTCTTATCTTCTGTTTTCAATGAAAATGAAAAAACCAAGCCCCACCTAAGTTAGGTGGGAGGAAACAGGTCCTTCGACCAAGTTGCATTTTCTTCTACCTTGTATTTTTTCTGTTTTCCAGCATCAGAGAGAATGAGAGCTGCACTCAGTAATCCCTCCATTGATACTTGTAACAGATTAATAATATCAATGAAGAGGGGGATACTGATATCAGATTCCTCCAGTTCTTAACATATCCTGAGATACTTGGAAAATCAGGATGCCACCTTAAAATTAATTATATTACCTGCCTTCGTTCCTATATAACATAATCTTTCTAACATTTCCACTATTGGGTGAAAATTCATGTGAGTCCCACTAAATAATAAATAGCAGTCATTCAATAGGGGATAGGACTCGCATCATTTAGTGGGCATCCCATAAATTTGACCAAATGGTGGAGTGTGTTTGAAATAGTGTATTAGAGTGTATTGCTTGCTAGCATTTGTTTTAAGCAGGAACAGAAGTACACCCTCCAATTATTCTTCTACTGCTTTATGACAAATATTATTCTAATACAACAATTTGATGTATACAAGGGTTTTTAATTCATTTTAGTCTATAATTATATTAAAATGGACTCTTGCACTTTGTAATCTGACTTCGTGCATTTTTCATTTCAGGAAATTATTAGAGATGACGATGAAAAGCTGAATGGGTTGAAAAATGACTTGGGTGAAGGGGCATATAAAGCAGTGGTGGAAGCTTTGTTGGAAATAAATGAACATAATCCTAGTGGGCGATACTTAACCTCGGTGTTATGGAACTATAAACAAGGAAGAAGAGCAACTCTGAAAGAAGGAGTACAATTTATATCGAATCAATGGAAAGTCCTTAAACGCAAGAAGGGAATGACATGAAGGTTTGTTTATAAGTATATTAGGTATTGCATTTGTCTTTTGAACTTAGTGGTTAATTTACATTATTCACAACTCCCACCTTTTTATATGATTAGTGTTATTGTTTCAATTATTGTCGTGTAACTAAGGATTGTATTTCTGAAAGGTTGATGTTGGTTTTGGCGAGAGAATTATGCATTGCAGCCTGGTAGCATGCATCCGTATTGGGAGAGCAGCAAACCTAGCGGTTGTGTTTTAGGTTAAGTGATTTATGATAATGTCAAGCTATTTAATTTCACTTGGCACTTTGTAATCTTGTGTGGCAGAAGACATTGAAGTTAAACTTGTATATGACTATATCATTTGGCTTTTAATTTTAACATGCTTCTTTGAGTAATTGCCTTTTTGGTACAAATTATATTTTACAGTCCCTCCACCTTGATTCAATTAAGGCTATTGTTAGATATAAAAATCTGTCTGTTGTATTATTTTCACACAAGTTAAATCAGTTTATTTTCCAACAAAAACAACTGAAATCTTGCGAAATAATTTTGCCAGATGGTCATGGTCCAATCCATTTTAGATAGGTTTCAATTTTAATATCACTTTGATCGCATCAGCAGAAGGATGCAATGGAGAACACTTCATATGTATTCAAAATGCATGTTCTAAGACATGTACTTTAATATATTAGCATTTTTTATTTTTATTTTTTATATTTATAACGGCATAAATAATATCAAACGTTGGCAAAATATGTTTGGATGAATGTTTGTAAAATTGATTTTGGTTAAAATTGATTTTGAAATGATATAATTTATGTTTGAATGTTTTTATTTTAAAATTAAGTTAAGAGTAAAATTATGCATAAATTCTCTGATTTAAGGTAAAAGTTATTTAAAGTTGTTTTTAAATCAAAATTAATTATGGATCCATAATTAATTTTGAAATCTTTTGCTACCTAAAATAAATAAATAAAATCAATCTAAAATTAGTTTTAGACATAAATCAATTTTCCAAAATAAAATCAAACACACTCTCTTATGGTTCACGTGTTTTAGAGAGGACTAATTCCTTTTACTAAGTGTTTGGATGAGTTTTGAGAAAAAAATTTGTAAAATTAATTTTAATTAAAATTGATTTTGAAATGATACATTGAATCCAATATAGAAATTACTCAAAGTTGTTTTAGCCAAAAAATTAATGAATTCTTCTCCGGTGCCAAATTAAACATGCATTAAATTTTCTGTAAAAAAAAAATCCTTTTACTAAATTTAACGGCTGTTAGTTTGTTTTTAATCTTATTTTGAAAGAAATTTGAAATCATTAGAATGCTAAATAAAATGATATGGGAAATTCATTTTATGCTCGAAGGGAATCACGGGTTAATAAGTTATTATGTCATGTTTTAATGAAGATTGTGCAAATGTAAAATTAATTAATTAAAGGCAACAAAGTGATTTGTTGTACGATATTACAATTTTTACGGTTTCTTTCTTTTTCATTTTATTTTTTACGGTCTCTTTACTACTGGATGGATGCTCTAATGAGATGTAAACCAATTATTTATAAGATGCTGCCGATGATGAATAAATTTATAGTAAAAACTGTTGTTTTGTTTTGGAAAAACTGAGAAATAATCATGTTTTTTTTTGTAAAGTATATAATAATACTTTGTAACCAAACAAGTTGGCCCATTCGCACAGAGTATTGCAAAGAGAATTAATTTTATTATGATAGAACTTATCCATAGGTTTTTTTAGTTACGTTTAATACTATTTTTTAATTTAACGTAGAGTTTTACTTTAATAATTTGTTTAATAGAGGTTAGTGTTGGTTATTGAGGTAAAAATTTTAATTTAAATTTAAAATATACGAAAAGTACATAAAAAGTGCACTTTTAATTCTTGTCTATTTTGTTAATGTAGTGGCTAACAATTAAAAAATTATCGTAACAGATGTAAAATGTTTAAATTACTAGTAGGAGCATTATGGTGGATTAAGTTGGAATTATTTTACGTCCGTTAATCCATGTGTTTGGTGATATTTTTATTTGTTATTCTTTGAAATAATAAGTATTAAAGTAATTGGTAAGATATAAAATAATCTAATAAAAAATAATTTAAATATATATCCAATTTTTTAAGTTATTATATGACTAATCCTTTATGTTTCTAAATTTGAATAGTTAATTAGCTCGTAAGAACTAAGAACTCGACTCTCTCACATTTAATTTCACTTTATATTAAAAAAAAAATCGTTCTAAAAAAATTCTCTCCTATGATCTCTCTTCCTCTCTTATATCTTGATTTAAATTCCTTCATTTATCTCCTAATTTAAATTAATTTATCGTTCTTCTTTTTTACATAAACTAATTTATCCTTGTCATCTATATAATTCATGGGGTTTCTCTTATCTTTGGGAATAAATTATCTTTATCTCTTTTTGACTTGACTATGAATTGAAATTTCTTTATCTCTTACCTAATTCAAACTCTTTTATATCTTATCTTTTTTTCTTCTTTTTTCTCTCTCCAGAATCCCTTATCTAAGTTAGGTTTACATGTGTGTGTTTGCATGGGTGTGTGGGAATCTGTACTTTAATTGTATGGATATTTTTTTTATGATTATAATAAACTAAAATAATAATAGTAGTATAAATTTTCAAATACATACTATTAAAAATAAGTTTTTATAACTTGATAATTATATTTATATATCTTTATTCAAATAGTTATTAAAAAATATCTTTAATTAAATATGTCTTTTATAAATAAATATAATTTATGTGATAATTTTATAATAAGAATAAAATGTAGACATGTGTGGTATGACTGGTATAATATTTTATAAGTTTAGTTTGAATTAGATTCGATTGATTGTCAGTTAAAAAAAAAGATTGGATTGATTTTCAAAATCAAATTTGAAATATCTAATAATATATTTTGATTTTTTATATATTCAGTTTTCGATTCAATTTTTTTCGGCTTCTATTGAATTGAATTCGTTTTTGAACTCCCTTAAATCTTAATTAAATCTTAATTCAGCATGATATGTGAGTTATTATAAACTCTACATATTTATCTTTAATTTTTATAGATAAAAAATATTTATATTTTTAAAACACTAACTTTTAATTTCTAATTTTTTTATATTCTATTATTTTTCTGTCCTTAAATTATTTATTGAATTTCTTTACTCTCATTTTTAAATAAAACAGTTTTATTATTTATTTATTCATGTAGTCATTCATCCTACACATTTGTTATATTATACTATTTATTTTAATTATTGTACTTTTTATAATATTTAATTTATTATTTTTAATATTATATTTAACAAAATTGACAATGATACATGTTATATTTTTTTAATTATTTTTTAAAATAATTTTATATTAGACGCTTTATCTTAATTATTATGATAATTAACATAATAAAAGTATAATGTCTATTTACATCTATATTTTTTTTAATTTATTTTAAAATGATGAAAAATATTCTAAGATATAAATCTTTAAATATATACTATTAAAAAAAAATTATAACTTGATAATTATATTTATATATTTTTATTCAAATAGTTAATAAACAATATCTTTAATTAAATATATTTCTAATTCAGAGTTACGGCTTTTCCGTTTCAGTTTTATGCTGCATGCAAGGTTCATTTCATAAGTATTTGTATTTCGGTTCCTTTTGTAATTTGTTATACTAGTGTTTCTCTACATGTGTTGAAGATTTGTATAGAGATAGAAACGAGTGTGAGGTGAATGTAAAAAGTGGCGGTGAAAAAAACATTGTTGATAATTTAATACTTTGGTTCTATACTCATTAACTGAATATTAAAAAATTTCCTGTCATTTTCAAATGTCTATTGTGCCAATTGCTATACCTTTGGTTTGTCCAAAAAATAAGTAGTTTGTCTATGAGCAAGCAAAACATATAGCTTTTGTGAGCCTAAAGTAGGAAATTGAAAGCCAGAAACAGAAAATTATTGATGTGGAGCATAATAATATTTTGAAAGCTGACTGCAAGAGAGAACTCAATGAATCGTTAAAAATGGTTATGGAGATGGTTAAGAAGGAAACTATGCTAGATAAGGAATGTCAGAAAGGTATATGATATCTTTTTTTCTAAAATAGTGGTCATCATTAGTAATTTAGTAGTATTAAGTTATTGTTTTGTGAGGTGTTATATCTTTTGAAAAACTTTGGAGATTTTGAAATTTTCTTGCAATATTTGAATTTATTTGGATACTGTTTCTTTCTGATGTAGGTATGTTCTTCCTCGATTTCTGTTTCTAGGAGCCAGAGACAGGTTGCTAATTATGGGACAAATTTTTGCAATATTAATCAAGTCAAAGATAACCTATTATGGATGTAAGCTCTGTTTGGTCATAAACTGATTGCCATACTACAGTTTTTGGTTCTATGTTAATTGTGCCGTACAACTGTTTTTGGTTCTATGCACATAAACTGATTTTTTTTTCCTTTCTATTTTCAAATGTCTATTGTGCCGATTTCTTTACCGTAGTTAATTCAACCTTAAGTAAATATAAAATGAGAATTAAACCATAATTTGGTTAGTAATCTTCAGTTGTTATTTGCTATTTATTCCAGAAGACTTGTCTTCTTAATTTTACTTTGCATTATATGTTGTATCGGTATCTCATCTCTTCTTCATGATTCAGGCATGATCTTTTCATCTTTGAGCTTCTTTTCTGGATTGAGTTTCTTATACAATATCATTGGAATTTTGTATTACATGTTTACTGTACCATAAAAATTAAACTTAGCTTCATATGTTTCAGAATTAAAACAGATGAAATTTCTGAACTCTAAAGTGAGTCGTGACATTGAATGTATTAAGAAAGAGAACGAAAAGATTACAAAGGAACTTGAAGAGAGCAAAGCACTGAAAAAAAAAATTACCCAGCAGAATGGGCTGATCATGAAGGAATTGAATTAGAATAAAGCACTTAATGATATACAACAACAAAAATTCACTGAAGAGGTTCGAAAGGTTAGTAACAATTATTAATTAGTACCTTTGGATGTATGGTTAACTCAACGGAAGCTTGTGTATTCTATAATCAAATCTAGGGTTATTTATATGACTTGACATGTCCCAATAAACTGGTTCTTTTTTAACTTATTCTTTTAATGGAATTAATAATTATTAATTAGACGTTTTGATGTACTGGAGTATTATATTGGTATTGATATTACTTGTTTTAAAATATGAATTTCGAAATATACCTTAATTTCAGTTTATTTTTTTTATCAAATATAACGTAAAGATTGTCAAAAAAAATTGAGGCAGCGGCTAGTTTTGTGCCATATGTTATCTAATCTTTGATTGGATTGGGTTCAGTTATAAATAAAAATGATCTATCAAAATTCCAAATCAAGTAAGAACTAAGATTATATATCCATCCTAATAACATTCCTAATCAAAAACACTCATTTGTCTATTTATTTTATCTGTTTATAAGTGTGTTTAATTAAGATGCTTGTAAAAGGTCGATGTTTCTGACTAAAGTTGTTTGTGTTTTCAGAATGTAATGCAAATTGGCTCCCTTCAGGTGGCTCTGAAGCTAAAAAATAATAATAATGTTTCAGCATTGGATAAGAACTAAAGGTCAGTGCTACTTGTTTTTAAGCTTTGTAAATGAAGTAAGCATCAATGTTGGTATCAGAATAGTATATTTTCATTGGCATTTGATTACCTATCCCCAGGTTCAAAATGAACAACTCAATGCGAAAGTGATTCAGCTTGAAAAACAACTAGAAAGCATTCCAAAGCTGGAATTAGAGAATCAACAACTTAAAGAGAAATTAGATGTGAATAAGCACATGGAAGATGAATTTCTGAATATGGTTGGTGTGCTTAATTTACATATAAATGTAGTGGAAAAGGAACGGTCACTTAGAGACTCAGAAGATTGCAACCAGTCACTAATTATTAAAGAGCGTGAGATCAATGATGAGCTTCAAAAAGATCGAAAGAAATTGATCGAGGTAAGAATTTTCTTTTATAAATATCTTCGGTTTTCCTAATGGAATAAGGCATTTCGTTGTTATTGGTAAGGTGTTATTTATATTCGGTTTTAGGGTGATGATTATTTGAATGAATTTGGTAGAGCATATGTACAATAAGGTTCGGTTTTATGGTTGTTATTTTTAATTTGGCAGTCATCGGATGATTAGGGGCTTTTGTCATTCATCTGATGATGATATTGCTTGCCTTGTTTTGATGTGTTATCTGGTTTGAATATGATTTTATTTGAATGATGTAGTCACTCTTGATTTCGTAAGACTATTTGGATAAATTTATGCAAAAGTATATTTAGGAGAACAAAATAAGAAAAAAAATAATAAATTTGTTTATAAGCTAAAACTATCATATACGGAAGTTAAAAATCAGAGTAAGTATGAGAGAGCTTCTTCTCATTAATTTATGTATAATCTAATTTTAACTTATTGAAATGTGTTTCATTTTATTAGAAGTTTTTTTTTAGAAAAGTTTACCTAAACAAATAATAGTTATTAAGGGAGTCTAATTTAGTTGATTGAATTGAGTGTGTTATTATTGTAAATTTTCATGTTGATCCCAACCGATACCTCATCTACATTTTTGTATAGCAGCAAATCCCTCTTTTATAGTTAGTTTCAAGAAAAATGAAAATTTCATTTTAATTGTATTTTATTTATTTTACATATTACTGATTTTTTTTTTCTAGTTCACTTAATTATGTTAACACCTCTACACTTGTCAATTTGGTTCTTTCACTTGTAAGCTCTATTTCAAATTTGACTTAAATCCAGTATTCTTTATCCTTTCAAGACACTATTGGCTCTAAACAAATCAACAAGATTTGTTAGAAGTTTGCACACTGATTAAATATGTGATTGCCGTACAGACGCATGTATCACCCAACATTTTTAGTCTTTTCTCTTGAGGTATATAAGGTATTTTCAGAGCTTAGTAACTTTACAAGAATTTATAGAAAGCTTTAAAAAAATGAAAGAATATGTTCACCTAGATGATTTGTATCTTGTTTCTTCAAAGATGCTTCTATATATAATATGCATCTTCAAGTATTCATTATTTCACAACGGTTGGATTCTTTACTATGTTATTCATATGAAGTCTTAAGCCCATTGGACTTCTTCATGCAAAGTCTATGTTGATAGGCTAGCGTGCCTTGTACTCCAACAGGAAAGTCATTTCTTTCATCATAGCAGGTTTGCAACAACAAAACACGTCTTTTGATAAGGATCAACGTCTTTTAGATTGTAAACTTCATTTATTCTTCACAGGACTTTGACAAATCTTAAAGAGAATGTTTTCTACCTAAAAAAATCTCTAACATAAAATATTAAATGAAAGTCTTAAATGCACAACTTAATATTAAATTCTCTTATGAATGCATCGCTCGAAACTTTAAACGCACGGACACATATCAGGATCTGATAGCATATCAAACATAACTTTTATCATTTGCATTCATTTGCATTTAATCAAAATAATTAGTCTTGATTCGTCTTTAAGACATAAATTTTTTTTAACTTAACAAATTGTCACCGCATCATCATTTAACTGAAATATTTAACAATAGGAACTAAAAACATTAACAAGACAAAAGTTTAGGGATCAAGACTAGTCAAAATATTATTCGGGGACCAAAAGTGAAAACCTAAAAAGTTTAGGGACTAAAAACATAATTAACCCAAAAAATAGTCATCAATTTATAAAATATTTACATCATCAATAAATTAGTTGTCAACAATTAATTAATAAAATATTTATAGCAAATTACATTTAATTCTCTTGTGTTTTCCACTTTTTGACTCACATCCTTTGTGTTGAAATATTACATTGAGTCTCCCTAAGCTAACATTGTTAACGGGCTATGTTAATATTTAATAAGTAGTGAAAGGTCAAAAAAATCCTTCAACTTAACCCTAACAATATCCCATATCCCTCATTGTCACTTCCTCTTCCTCTTTTGTTTCCCTTCCTTAACCCTCCACCCTCATTGTCGCACCCCCTCTACAACCACCACCATCTTCACTGTCACCCATTTTACAACCACCACCACAACCCTCTGACTTCCCTTCATCGTTTGTGTTGTGTCCCTTCCACAACCACCACTAGTTTCGTCTCCCTTTCATCTCCCGCACCACCATATCTCACCCCTACAACAAGGAGATGTGTTAAGATCTTGAAAGGTCTTGTTGTTTACTTTAGTAAGACATTGATGACAATGATTTTGAGTACATCGATGTTCATTGTCGCTCCTTGAAATTAGCTATTCTTGAAGGCATTGCTCGAATTGATCTAAGAGTTATTAATTTGCACGCATGGGACAAGGACGAACTCGAGATCGTGTAAAAATTAGCAAGTTGAAGCAATAACTAAGATTTGATACCAAGGTTGATCCTCAGATTTTATGGGTACATGGCGAAATATAAATAAGACCCTCTTATATTCAAGTATTTAAAAATATGCATGTAAATTCATAATTTTAACAAATATGAAAAACATATATCACATTTTTATTTAATTTACTCGTATGTTATTTTCTATTATTCAATTTATATTTCTAACAAAAAGTACATATACATGAATATCTATATAAAGTAGGCATGACCCAAAGATAGAGCGAAATGTAGGTTCAACTCTCCCAATTTTGTTCCCTCATAAGATTAGGAAACATTTGATTTAAAATGTGATATTATATTTTTAAAACTTATTCACGGTCAAATTTTATCGAAATTGAATAAACTCTCAGAAATTTTTTTACCTCCATCATTATCATCTATCATTGACAACATATCATTTCATATTAAAACCTACATATATTTTATTCTTTATTAATACTAATTTTAATTTTATTTCCTTTATAATTTTAATTTTTGTTTGTATTCCTTCAATACGTTAATATATTAGAGAACTGAAAATTCATTCAACATGAATATATGATCATAACATGTTGGGAAAATTAACTAAAAAAGTGATATATTTTAATCGCATTTCACATTTTAATTTGAATGAAAAAGAGATATAAATAAAATAGTAACTTTAATTTATTTATAAAAAAATATAGAATAATTTTAAAAAAAAATTACAAAACTATAAATATTTTTTTTAAGAAATTGGACTCCTTTAGTCGTGGGTCCAATAACGTCTCACTGGGCGACGCTGATGGCCGGCCCTATTTGGGACACGAAGATTCAGAAATTGTGGATCTATTAGGAGTGATGTTATTGCAGTGTTCAAAAACATGAAATTGTTACAATGCTTTTCGGCTTAATTACTGTTGTTCCAGATCAACCTGGATTTGCATTCTTTCCGGGTATAAAATTCTTATTTTTAGTTCCAAGGTGTGACTTATGGCTATGAATTGACTTTGGTATTTGCTTGTGCACAGGTTGGGGCGTTAGAGTTTCTAAAGATTTTGCATGGATTTGTGAAAAAAACACAGGGTTTGCTTTTGTGTGTGTGGAAGGAAAAAAAATCAGATATTATATTAAATTAGAATTTTAAAAGATTATTTTTGCATAATATTATGTGGATTTTAAAAAATATTGTTATAATGTAATGATTTTTAATTTTTTTTAAAGACTTTTATGATTACAATTTTGTGGTTTATAATTTATTGGATTTACAAAATGTTAATCCATAAGATTTGAAAGGGTATATAAATTTTTAAGATTTTAAAAAACTACGTGAATTTTTAAAAAATAATTTAAAATTATTGATAAAGATTCATGAATTTTGTCTACATAACATTTTAAATAAAATTTATCTTATGCAAAGAACTCTAAACATGTTACACGATTTTTTTTTTTATCTAAACCTGCTACATAATAAGTTAATTTTCTCTAACATATTTAGAGACACCCAGGTTTATTCTCTTTCAATCATCAATCGTGTTAATGGTATAAAATTATATACTATAATGTTTTCCAATATAATGGATATTTATAGTCATTCCCACAATAACGATCTCATCAAACAAAAAATATGTTCAATAATTATTTCAAACCTTATTTATATATTTATGTACTTATATACGAGTAATTAATTTCTCACATTTATTAGAACTATATATTTTTCATGTTTATATATATATATATATATATATATATGTTCACGTTCATTATGTGTATAAGTACAAGATCAAGATGTCCAAAATTTAAAATTGAAAAGATATCTCATATCACACTTTCTAGGCATGTTGTTCATTGATCTAAAAAGTAAAAAAAAATATATGAATGTTTATCATTTTCAATAGAGAGACAAAAGATTATGTGTGGAAAAAAAACATATCAATTTGCATGAAGAGAAAGAAAGAAAAAAAATTCATGAAGGTGAAATTATTTAATATGTATTTTCTATTAAAAAAATTTCATAAAATCCATTAAAATTCATCGAATTCATCAAAATTTATATAGTTTTAAATACCACAAGACTTCTTTTAAGTTGTATAAAATCTTACTTAAATACTAACGAATTTTATTAATTTTTTTAAAAATCCTAATAATTTTGAGTAAATACTACAAAATTTATTTTTATTATTTAAAAATCTAATCTTAATTGAATATACCCTGCTAAAAGTAAAAGTTTTGAGAATTAAATTAAGACTCCCGAACGTGAAATCTCCTTCAATTAAATTTTACTTCTTTCGTAACATTCTTGGCCAAATCCAAATTGGAAAAATAATAAAAATTATGAAGAATCTTTTGGGGAAGGACATGAGTGACATGTAAATTGGATAACGAAGAAGGTAAGGGTATTTTGGAGAAGAAAAAAAATCATTAAAAAGCATGTTCAAGTCACATGTTTTTGGGCTGTAATCGAACTACCAGAGTTTGAGGTTAGGGGGGGTGCTACTGTAACACAATCCAAAACAGATTTGTATAGGGATGAAATTAAGAGGGAGCGTAAGTACAATAAGCTTTAAACTCCGGGAGATGACGAGTGTAATTTATTCAAATATTTACACTACTTTCTAATAATTTTTATAAGAAAAGAGAAAGAAAGAAAGAAAAAAAAAACCGCTAAAGTGAAGCCCTAAAATGTAACAAAAAAAAGTGAAACCCTAAAAAAAAGCGTGATGGTATATATTTGCTCTCCTCATTCCTTATTTTCTTTTATTCAATGTTATCAATTTCTGTTCAATCTCGTAGTTTTTATATTTTTTTGCACTGTTTGTATTATGTACGAGGAAATACTTTGATTTTGTTTTATCGTTGAAATCTCAGTGCACACATAGAAAGCCCAATTAGAGCCACTACTTATTTCCATGGTTTTCCCTTTGTTCGCAAAAGGAAGCGTTTTTGGGAATATGGTGTGTGTGTTGTAATTGGGCAGCGGCCAGACAACCGTAGGGATGGTATCCACAGATTATGGGCTTTTCTTTCCCTCGTTCTCTACTGATTCCATCCCACATTTTACTTTGTTTTAGTCAAATTATGTTAAGTATAATGTTATTTTGGTCCTTTTGAGTTTATTTTTTTCTTAAAGAGAAAATGTTAAATCAATGTAGTACTAAATTGATATAACAAGAGGATTTAATTTATAATTTTTTTTCAGGAAAAAAATAGTGGTTTTTTACATTTGAGCCAAATCTTTTTGACACCTAAATATTGTTTTACTCAATTAAGTTTTGACATATTCTTCTTCAATTTGTGTGATTTGTGTTTGTTGTAATTGGATATTTGAAATCAATTGACTGCTTATGTTAGATTGTGTTGCTTGTAGTTGTGGGATTGCCAATTGACCTCAAATTCAAGTTGGAGTTATGACAATTCAAAATTTCAACATTGTATGAGGTCCTTTGTCTGAGTTGCAAGTGCAAGTTTGAATGTTCAATCCCCTAATCTTGACAGCTTTTGGCGCGATTGAATCGTTGAACTAAACTTCTCCCGATGCCTAATTTGGATTATTCAAATGTTCCCTTCTCATCCTTAATATTATCTTGAGAGACATAAACACAGAGAGAGCTCTGCTAGAGTATGTATATTCAACCGCATATATAATTGATGAGTCACTAATTTTATGGTTACAAGGCATCAGTATTCTAAATATAAGAGGTAGCTAAATATAAGAGGTTTTAAGGGTGGATTGAACATATTGCAAGACATTGTAATAACAAAAAATATTTCATTACTAAGGTGTTTGATAGGGAAGGAATTTTGAGTTTCATGAGAATTTTTGGGTTGAGAATCTTTAGTTTTTCATGCTTGATATTCGTTATAAAAAAATGAGATTACTGGGTAAATAATGGATGCGTTTGTTTAAATTTTTAAAAAATAACTTTAAAATAAGTGTTTTTTATATAAATATTTTTTTAAGAAGCAAATAAAATTTGCTTTTTGATGACTAATGTTTCCATGAAGGGTTTTTAACAAAATTTTCCACGAAAACACAAAGTAGTAATAATGTTTGAAAGATTATAAATATTGGAATAATTTTATAGACTAAAAAACTAGATGACTAAATTACATGGACTAAACAAATATTAAGAACAAAAGTATATAAATTATTTCCCCCCCTTACAGTCCCTATTGGGTGGTGATGTGAAGTTGTAGTGTGTTTTCCGATCTTAACGACTGAGACTATTCCGGTTTCCAACTCCTTTTCCATCGTTTATAAATTCTGGTACTTTCTCAAAGGACAAAACCTTAAACTTACATGCAGTATATCATAGTTGTGTTGTTGTTGGTGCTTTGAACAATCAGAATTAAAATTTCACATCGATAATACACATACACATATTAAAGAATTCCATTAAATGTCATCCCTTATTACCAAGGTGAGACTCCAAAAGACCAAAACACCAACAACAACTACAGAGCTGCATCTAATTTTTTTTTTTCTTTCACAAACTGTAACTTTGCATGAAGCCTTGAACACGTTGTACTCTTCCTCAGGTAATTCCTGTTTGCTTCTGTTTATGTTTATCTCTTTACAAAAGTGAGAAAGAAAAATACTACTAAATGCAATAAGGGTGTAAGACGAATGTAAAAGATAAGGGTGGAAAAAATTGTTGACAATTTAATATTTAGTTTTAGGTCATTTGGTTTGTCCAAAAACTAGATAGTTTTTTATTTAGGTACTTTGAAATTGTATATGCAGATGGCGAACCATATTTCTGAGGAGGTTATGAGTAAGCAAAGCAATGGTTTTGCAAGCCTTAAGGAGGAAATTGAAAGCCAGAAACAGAACATTATTGGCGTGGAAAATAAGAATATTGAGAAAGATGTTTGTATGAACAAACTCAATGAATCTTTGAACATGGTTAAGGAAATGATGAAGAAGGAAAATCAGCAGCAGGAGGAATGTCAGAAAGGTATATCATATTTATTCTGAAAAAAAAAAACTATTTTGTGATGTGTTCAAAAAAAATATTGGTATATTTTAATTTTTTTTCTTTATTATTTTTGCAGATTCTGCATGCAGTTGGTATTTGAATTTACTTTGATAGTTTTCACATTGATAAATTATTTGCATGGTGCTCACTGATCATATATTTATGTAGATATCCTTTGTCAATGCATTCTTTGCTATTGCCTTCGCTCTGGCTACTTCTTTCATTTTGTCTTCTCTATAGCTACATTGGAAAACATTGCTCAATTGTTTTCTATCGGTCAATGTGATTGATTAATGGCATTGTCATCAATTTTTATTTATATAAAAAATGTCTATTGTTCACATTGCTTTACCTTACTGAACTGATCCTTACAAAAATATGTAACAAATTCGAAGCCATACCTTGATTACTAATATTGAATTGTTTTCCACTATTTATGCAGAAGATTAAACTAAAATTAAAATTTACCATTGGATTATATATGCATTGTATCTACTTTTCGTGAATCAGGGCTTGATCTTTTCATCTTTGAACTTCTTTTCTGTGGCACAATATAAACTTTCACCTGTACTACTATGAGTTTCTTGTAGATTATTATTGGAATTCACTTTTCTATGTTTCCAATGCCATTATGTTCCGTTAGTTTATTTTGATTCTTTTCAGAATTGCAAAACATGAAAGTCTTGAATTTTAATACGAGTCGTAAGATGGAGTGTATAAAGAAAGAACATGGGCTGATTGCAAAAGAACTGAAAGAAAGTAAGGTCCTAAATGCTATTCAGCACAAGAAAATTACTGCAGAGAATCCAGAGGTCGGTACTTAGTAGCAATCAGTACCTTTGGATGTATGGTTTTCCATGATCATATATACCCATTGTATATTTATTTGTAGCATTTTAGTTTAGTTTGCTTAGAAGGCTTTGTTCAACACTGAAGGCATTTATTGCTTTTTCAGAATTAAAGGCAAATTAAGAAAATTACTGTGGAGAATCGAGAGGTAAGCACTCAGTAGCAATCAGTACCTTTGGATGTATGGTTTTCCATGATTATGTATACCCATTGTCTATTTATTTGTAGGAATTTTAAGTTTGCTTAAAATAATTTTAGAAGGCTTTGTTCAACACTGAAGGCATTTATTGCTTTTGCAGAAACAAAGGCAAATTTTGGCCCTTCAGGAAGCTATGAAGCTGCAAGAAGGTAATAATAATAATAATAATAATGTTTTCAAATTGACGGAAGAGTTAAAGGTTTGTGTTACCTGTTTTTAAGCTTTGTAAATGAGGTAAGGATCTTGGTCATTATCAAAATAGTGTATTATTATTAATTGTATTTTATTATCTATTATCTATTTAGGCTCAAAAGGAACAACTCAATATGAAAGTAGTTTAGCTGGAAAACCAATTAAAATGCAATCAAAAGCTGGAATTGGAGGATAAGCATCTTAAAGGGAAGTTAGATGTGATGAAGCACACGGAAGATGAATGTATGAAAACAGTGGGTACTTTACATATGAAAGAAATTGAAAAGGAAGGGTTACTTAAAGACTTGGAAGAGTTCAACCAATCACTAATCATTAAGCAGCATGAGAGCAATGATGAGCTTCAGAAAACTCGAAAGAAATTGATTGAAGTATTTTTATTTATTTTTTTGCAAAATTTATCTTCTGCTATGGAGTAAGGATTCTTTATTCCATCAGTTATTTGAATTATTTGGCTGTCATTGGAATTTGGAAGATTATGGCCTTAATCGTGTATTTGATGATGATTTTGCTTGCTTTGTCCAAAGTTTTATTGATTTGAATTTGAATTACAAGTTTATTTGATTAATGAAATTCTACTGGATTTATTGCAACAGCGGTAGCGAAAGTTGATTTAAATAAACAATATGATTTTATAAATTAACATTTTTTTTGTCTTGTGCATTTATCTTGTCCAGTTTGATTTTCAGAAAAAACAAAAATTTCATTTGCTTTGGATATAGTACTTAATTTTCTTTTCTAGTTCATTTGATTTTAGGGAAGCTTTTTTTTTTTTTTTTTGCTGAGTCATTTTAGAGAAGCCTACATTTGCCATTTATTAAATTACTATAATGAATAAACTCTTTCTCATGAAAACTATCCTCATTTTTTTATGATTTCTTTAATTTTCTCTTTTCATTATTGTTTGTATGATGTACTAAAAATCTCTTTCTCTACTGCAGAGCATTGCGGGGATGTCAAGTCATCATGGTAATATAGGTGTGAAGAGAATGGGGGAAATAGACATTGAACCAGTTCATAAAGCATTGAGTGCAAAGAGAAGATATAACAATAAAGCGGAAGCAGAGCATAGAGCTTTAGCAATGTGTTCATTATGGCAAAAGGATCTGGAGGAACCTAATTGGCATCCCTTCAAAATAATCACAGCTGATGGGAAATCAAAGGTGAAACTTTGTTAGACACATTGATCTCCTGAAAGATCTCCCAAGGTTTATATTACTTCTTTATCTTTTTAAAATAATCATTCCTTTAGTCTAAAATTAACGTCATTAATTAGATAAATATATTGATGGCTAAAAATCATCACAAAACTTAATTTTTTCTCTCTTATTTTTCCTTCACTTCTACTTCCTCTATTCCTTCCTAAACAAAAATAATCGACAACAAATTTTGTAATCATTTTTAGCCGACAATATTTATAAATTATTAATGGTATTAGTTTATAACGGACAGAAGGATCAATTTGAACCATCTTAAAAGATAAATAAATATTATGAAATTTTTAAAATATAAAGGCCCTAAATGAAAAAAAAGGGATTAAGGAACTATTAAATGAATTTTATAATAACTTACATTATATTTAACCAATTGAACTAGTCATGTATCTTTTAATCCTTAATAGAATTTGTCTCATTTTGTTAATATATGTATGTTGCATTTTGTTTTACAAGATAATGAATATTTAGGACAAAAATGAATGTAAACCTTGTCATTATATTTCAGGAAAGTATGGATGAGGAAGATGAAAAGCTGAAAGGACTAAAAAGAAATTGGGTGTTGGAGCGTACAATGCAGTGGTGAGAGCTTTGAAGGAGATTAATGAATATAATCCAAGTGGAAGGTTTACGATCACAGAATTATGGAACAAAGTAGAGGGAAGGAGAGCTACTTTGGAAGAAGGAGTTGAGGGAAAACAAAAGATAGCCAAATACAGCAAACGAGTGATAGTGCATGCGTGAATTCAGATCATTATGTTTTACCAATTTCTAGATAATTGTTTGTGCTCTCTAGAATCAGTTTATACGAGAGTTCAGACGATGATGATGATGATAATAAGCCACTTTCTACAAAATTCTTGAGGAGAAGTCGAGTTCCTATTGAATCAAAGAAAACAAAACAAAAGAAAATATATCAAAAGGGATAGTACATCTACATGGGTAGATTGGGCATGGTATGAAAAACCATAGAAAGAAATTAGTTATCATCAAAATTTGTTTAGTTACTCATTTTCTTATTTTTTTTTCGTCTTTATCATTAAAAAGATTTATTTAAGTCTTTTTTTTTATCCCTTCTCTTAAATTTAAATCGTTGTTCCTCTGTGGAAAACGTGGTCCTTTTTTATTTTCTTAAGTGATTTTGATTTTTTTATCCAATCCATGAAATTTATTTTATTAGATTTACTTATATGAAAATTATAAAATGTAATTAATTTTGAAAAAAACTATAACATGAAGAAAATAATAATGAAAAAAGTAAGTCTTACAACCAATAAAAAAATCTATTTTTTAATTTTTTATTGCTAAAATTAAATTAGTGTCTAAGTAAATTATATATATTTTTTAAAACAAGTACAATGTTAAAAGTAAATTATTAAATTAAAAAAAAGAACAATATTAAAAATAATAAATGTTAATGTATATAATATATTGAAAACAAATATACAAGTAATTATCTGTAACAGCCTTTGTTATTTTTAATATTGTTATCAAGTAGTTCAGTTAACATTATTACATATAATTACTTGTATATTTTATGTGTAATAACGTTAAATAAATTACAAAGATCATAAATTTTAATATTTTTATTTTAGTCTTTGTTATTATTATGTAACGACGTTAACATATAACGTTATCATCCTACTAATATTGAATTTTTTGTGACTTATACATCATTAAGAAATCTCATGCCTGTGTAATATTTTTTAGTAAATTATATTTTTAAAATTTGATCTTTTAAAATAATTGATGAAATTAGATTAGTTGATAAAATATTTTAAAACAAAATTGACTTAAAACAAGAAATATAGGATTTCTGAAGTAAAATTTAGAGTTAATGAAAACTTTGAATTGATATTATAGTGACAAACACACACACACACACATATATATATATATATCATTCCATATTTCACTTATATTTTCATAGCAAGAACATGTTTAAAAAAAATAAGTCATCAATTTATAAAATATTTACATCATTAATAAAGTAATTGGCAACAGTCAATTTATAATAAAGAAAAAAAAACCCAACTAAAGTGAAACCCTAAAAAAAAGCGTGGTGGTATATATATATCTGTGGTTGCGCTGAGCCCCAAGAGGGCTGTGATTACAAAGAGAGAGGCTTGAGTGGGAAACCTAATTCGATGATTGAAGGTGCCACCATCTCTTTTGGTTTGGTATCTCTTTCTCGCAAATTGAATTCGGTTTTCTTTTCTTCCCACAGTGACGCTGCTTTCAAAATTTACACTTGATATGAGCCCTCCACATTCCTTATTCTCTTTAATTTAATTTTATCAATTTCTGTTCAATCTCGTAGTTTTTATATTTTTGCACTGTTTGTATTATGTACGAGGAAACACTTTGATTTTGTTTTCTCGTTGAAATCTCAGTGCGCACAGAGAAAGCCCAGTTAGAGCCACACTGCTTATTTCCGAGGTTTTCCCTTTGTTCGCAAAAGGAAGCGTTTTGGGGAATATGGTGTGTGTGTTGTAATTGGGCAGCGGCCAGACAACCGTAGGGATGGTATCCACAGATTATGGGCTTTTTTTCCCCTCATTCTCTACTGATTCCATCCCACATTTAAATTTGTTTTAATCTCTAATCAAATTATGTTGAGTAGAGAATGTTATTTTGGTCCTTTTGTTTTTTTTTTCTCAAAATGAAAATGTCAGATCAATGTAGTTTGTGAATGTACTAAGTTGATATAACAAAAGGATTCAATTGATATAAGAAAATAGTGTATTTTTTTTTTTTACATTACAGCCTAATCTTTTCGACACCTAAATGTTGAAATAATTGACATGAATCAAAATAACATAAATCACCCAAATGTTAGATCACTGTAGTTTGTGATTTGTGTTATTTTGACATGAATCTTGAACTGTGGTGATAAGAAAGAAGACATCATGTGCTAGATTGCCTGTTTGTTGTAATTGGAAATTTGGAATCAATTTCATTTCATACGTTAGATTGTGTTGCTTGTAGTTGTGGAGATGAAAAGGATTTGCTGTGAAATTTGGTAATCGCTACAACTGAGTTGTGACAATTCATAATTTTCAACATTCCATGAGGTCCTGTGACTGATTTGCAGGCTTGCAGCTGGTTGGGAGTGTTGTCTGTTATTTAAATTATCTATTTCAATGAAGTTGTTTGCTTAAGTGCAGTTGCCAGTGCAAGTTTGAGAAGTTTAATCCCCTAATCTCTTGTAAGATGCCATCAATTTACCATCTATTACATTGACCGACTGAAGACAAATAGGTTCAATTTAGATTGGGGATTGAATAGTTGAACGAAGCTTCTCCAGATACCTAATTTATTATATTCAAATTCGAAAGTTCCCCTTTCAGCCCTTTAAATCAATATTAAGAGACAAAGAGAGAACTTTGTTAGAGTATATTCAATCGCAAATGTTAATGAGTCACAAATTTGATTGGTTTATTAGGGTTACAGGGCAGCGCTATTCTAAATAATCACAAATGAATTAAATGTTATCACAAATTTTCTTTGGTGGTAGATAAATTTCAGAGGTTAATGGTGGATTGAACATACTGCAAGAAGTTGTAATCATAAAACGAATAAAAATATAAATACAGGGGTGAAGATTTACTTCCTTGCCAAACTTATTTTATTTCTTTTTATGAACATAAGATTTTATGATTAATTGTTGAATTGAAACTTGAAAGTTTTCGTTGATTAGTGGAGTGAGTATGCAAAGTTTAAGGTGAAATGATCTCTTCCCCAAAGACAAGGTGACAAATATAAAGCATTGGATATACTTGTACCATCTTGCACTCTCTTTGCATTCTGTGTTGAAGTTAGAAAGAAAAGAAATGGGAGTAAATGCAACCTTTCACTTATCCTTCAATTCACTCTACTTTGCGGAATAAAAACTTGTCTTCTAACTTATTTTGCCTCCCTCCATCTCAACTAAAAAGAAAAAGATATTCCACTTTCTCAGTTTCTTTGTATTTTTTCCGTCTCTCACCCTATAAATGGTCAAGGACAAATGGACTAAACTTCAATATCGGGTACTAAAACTTGAATTGCTAGGCCTGCTTGTAATCATTGGTAGGACTCAACTTCAAATGATTGTTGACATCCCAACTACAATGGCCCAATACAACCCTCCTGGGCTTCTGATAGCACCAAATGTGATTCGTCCTCTCATTAATAAGAAATTTATCACTGCTGACTCCCTTGATTCCTATATTATGAACTTACTATTAGTTGGGGACTTGGGGTAATAGAAACTGTAAAAAATATAAGAATACCATCCAATTTTTATACAATTTAATGTATAGGTGTTGCCACTTATCAGATCCTATAAATGAGTAAGCACTATATAAAATCAACTTGAGTTTTTTATGCTTTAAGTTTATGAAAAGTTCAAACTCAGGTTGAGTTATGGATGATAGATTAGACTAAAATTTCAATTTCACTTAATAACTTGCTTAATGATTTCGGCCTTCCTGGGGTGAATGTCCACCGAGAAATTCTTCAGGATACCAAAATCAGATAAGGAATTAGACCTAACTCCCTTAGAAGAGTTACCAGGGAGCTGAACATTAGAGGATATAGAGGTGGTCACTGATGCTAAGCTGAGACATTATTCTCAAATATGATTTTTGTATGCTCTACTTTAATTACATAGTTCCCTGTGTTTTGATCCCTGGCTTTTGTACCAAAAAAGAAAAACCATATTCCCATAATTGGGTCCCTCACCCCGAGTCCATGAGAGCAGAAGACCTTCATGTGGTGCAGACACATGCAGAGAACTTGGTAATTAATGGTTAAGAAAAACTTTTAGGCAAAAGAAATGAAATTAATCAATAGATAATTATAATAAAAGAAAATACTTGATAATGGCTACTGATTAATTAAATCATTAGTTACTTCACGGGTCTCA
Organism: Glycine max; assembly: GCF_000004515.6. NCBI lineage: Eukaryota > Viridiplantae > Streptophyta > Magnoliopsida > Fabales > Fabaceae > Glycine > Glycine max. Next base: position 36,271,841 of record NC_038247.2, read on the forward strand.
TGGCAATTATACAAGATTAAAAAATCAATATTACTAATAATATAAGAAAAAGCCAAACATGAATCCTCAAATGATGAAATCATATAGTAGTATTAATAAATATGCAGTAAGCATTGCTGCGGGCTTATGAATTTGCCTTTGCAGCCACTTCAGCTTGATCCCGACAAAAATCACACTTCGTTACCCTCATTTTCTCTCCAAGATGTACACTGTGCCCCATGATAATTGATAATTGATCCTTCACTCCACTCCCGAAAACATGATCAAAAGTCAAAAAGGTTCACTACCATTTTCTCCATATGTATCCACATTCGAAGGAAAATTGTAGATAGCAAACAACCAAAAACAAAACAAAAAAAAAGGCGGCAAAAGAAAAGAAAACACTTTCAAAAACGCAAATGATCCAAACACGGTATAGTAACTAGATTCTAAAATTCTTTCCAGCGAAGGTTTGGCCAAATTGCCAATTACGTGGGACAATGTTCCATGAGGTGGATGTGCGTCGGTCACCGCCTGTGACCCTGAAGGAGAGTGACTGACCAACCAGAACTGCGTTTGATTGCCAGTTCTGCCCCCAGTTGCGGCTCATGCTCATCCACTCCGTTTTGGACCCTTTCACGCTGGCCCTCATGATATCCCCTGCACCCGCGACGTTGGTGATCAAAACCAAGTTGAAGTAACGGAACCCGTTGATCGTGAACCTCATCCCTCCCTCTTTCCTGCAAGGCACCCTGCATCCCACCACACCCAATCACATTCACCACCACATTAACCATATCATACAAAAAGTACAATTATTTAGTGACAACATTTTATAAAAATAAAGACCCACCATGGTTTTAAAGATTAATAATTGGCATGTAAATGTGAGCCAATTGGAAATTGAAATGATTTTTAAAATAATTATCTTATAAATTAATATATTTATTATACATAACTCAAGAAATATACTACCTTAGATTCTTATTATAAGAAATACAAGTGTATTATATTATCCCTTGTTTTTTATAATAAGAACCGGACCAAACTAGAGGTAGTATTATAAATTAAAAATTCTTAAAGATTCTCAAAACCCTCTCCATTTGTTTTTACAAACATAAAATCATATATTTCATTCGTAATAAAGGAGTAAAAATTATAGTACAGTAGTAGTACCAGCTTGATAGAACTAGAATTATATATTCCGTCTCTTTTTCTATTCTCGTGATGCTGTTGTGCGAAAAGCTACGTGAGAAGATTGAAATATGGGGAAAGCGACACAATAGATCGAGAATAATAATTATTGTACAGGATGCAAATTTATTAAAGTCCACGAACGCCACGCAGCGCTGTCGTTTTGAGAAAGAACAACCGTCTCAGAGACGATGCCAACTTATATGATTTTCATAATTTTTATTGCTATCATTTAAAAAAGTAAAGTATGCTAGATTCTTAGAATTAGGTTTCTCCCATCTGTATTATACTCTATCTTGATTTATTGCTATCATTTATGCTTTGACCTGTTTGTAAATTCTTGGAGTTGAATGTGAGTTTAAGTCTAATTTAAACTTAAAAATGAACACTTTCTCAAATTTATATATTCTGTCTTATTTGATCTTTAGCCCATTTTTTTGGGATGAAAAAACTTTGAATGAGAAAGTTGAAAGTACCGGCGATATGAGACGGGGACGATGCCGGCGCGGTACTGAGCGATTTTGAGGAACATGGGCATGGCGAGGTCGAAGTGAGGTCTGGGAGGATTGCACCAACCGCCATTGTCGCTGGGGAGAGCGTAGTTTGGAGGGCAGAAGTTTGTGGCGGTGACAAAGATGGAAGGGTTACCTGGATGACACCATTTCGGGTCATCGGTGCATTTGATTTCGAAGCACGCTCCACAGCTGAAACCATTGTTGAATAGAGCAGTGCTTAGTGCCGCAGTGTTCACGCCGTAGCCTTGGGAATATAGGTTCCCGTACCCACACGCCCCTCCTACAAAGAAAACACCAAAATTATTGGGGTGTTATACATAGTATATATGTTACATTATTATCATGACATTGTGTAAAACTTTATAATAATGCATATATTTTATTTACGTACGTACCCATAGTTCCTGAGGCGTCGCTGCCACCGTAGAAAGTGGCGTGAGCGCTTTGCCATGGCCCACCGGAATAGACGCCGGGAATTTTGGCTTGGGATGGAATCATTAAGAGTAAGAGGGAGACAATGGCGATGATATTGAGCATGGCCATTGCTCTTGAATATTGGTGCAATGAAATATCTGTGTTGAGAGGAGTTTTTCTGAGGAGGGAATGGAGGAAGGATTGGCTTGTATTTATGGAGGGAGACTGGGGTCTTAGTAGGGAAATAAAAGGTGAAATATATATTAGTGGGGAAATAAAAGGTGTTTATTATCAAGAATTATATATTTGTCTTTTGCACAAATTTTGAGATTAAATTAATGGTCTATAAAAGATAGGGTGGAGATCCTTTTGCAAAACTTATTTTTCACCATTATTTAAACTATCAAGTAGTTACTACTTATGGATTGGGATTATTTTAACTTAATTATTTATTGATCTAGAGTTTGAGACATTAAATATAAGAAAATTTATTGTCTATATTGAACTTATCCTCTTAAAACATTATTATATCAAATAGAGAAGATATGAAAATACAAAAGATTATGCCAACATAGAAGAGTGTAAGTGAAAATTATTTTTTTGTCATAAATCAAAGATTATGAATATTTTTCAATCTATTGATTAGAGATTAATCTCACTCTAATACATGATTATTATTGATGAAAAGAAATTTTATATACAATAAAAATTGAATATAAATTCTTTTATTAAATAGATTATCCTTATTTATGTAAACACAATAATATCTTATATCCCTGCATCAAATGTTTGGATTTAAAGGATAAGCATATAAATGTTGTTTTTAAAATGATAACCACATATTGTTAAGCGCGTGTTTGCTTATCCGGCCATCTTGCTGCAGCACGAAATTCCAAGCAACTTCAACAGCCAACACAGAAGTATTGATGGACTTGCTTTTGGAAACGGAGATTTGGATTTTCACAACAGCAATCCAAACTTGCATTAAGTTCTTCTGTTCTCTATGTTTCACGGTGATCTGTTAATTTACTAAGTTACATCATCTTATTAAAAAAAGTTACATTCATCTTACGAAAATTATAACAAGTAACGGTCAAAATTGGGGAGAAAAAGCAAGGAGGAGCTAGGAGGGTAGCAGTTGGCATCAAAGATAGTGGAAGAGTGAATGAGACAAAGGAATTTCAGTCCCCAGAAGGCTGACATCAAATCGCTTTGCTTCATTTGCAAGTTGTGCTATCCAGCAACCATTTTCTGTATACTATATTTTGGAAATTGGAAACTCTGTACAGTCCCCCATCCCACCACACCACACACAATTTGACATGAGCAGTTAATTATAATAGTTGTATGGAGAGTGTTGTTATATGATGTGATAAAAAAAATTAGAAAAAAATTATAACTGTTAATTTATAAGATACATATCTGTAATCGAGAGTAGTTTATATATCACCATTACTTGATTGTTTAGAGATCTTTACATTCGTTTGGTGAGAGTGAAACTATGCAATATTTTTCATTAGAGCGATCTTTTAGTGTGTGAAAAACTTAGCCATTAGATACGATAATCATTCTCAGTTTTTTTTTTTTTTGGCTGTTCTGCTATTTTATAATGAATATATTGACTAAAAATGAATCGTTCTTAATTTGATGTCAGATACACAAATCTAATTTTATTTTTCTTTTTAATATAGAGCATGATATAATACATAAGTATATAATTAAATTGAGGTATATGTTATAAATTTTCTTGAATTTTTTTATATTCAGACCATTATATTTTAAAATTAAATAATGATACAATAATTTTTTTAATCATTTTTTTTATTAAGAATATGTATTGGAATTTTGAAAAAATCACATCACAATTTTTCTTGCTGTACTTACACATCACAACTTAGACATAGATAGAGATATATGCTAGCTATTTTTGTTAGATTCCCGTTGTATTCCATGTGAGGTTTGTCTAGTTCATACATGAAAGTTCCAATTCCTAATTGTTAGGTTTTTGTTTAAAAAAATATATTTCACCGTAATATCTTTGTGATAATATAATTGTCACCAATCACAAACTCCCTTGTTGTGAACTAAATCAAATGTAAATCTAATCGCAACTAGACAATATTTGGTAGTCTTTCACAACTTTTTAAAACATAAAAGTATTGGTAAAGTACATGAAAGAACTTATTAGATCAAATTTTTTGTTCTTGAAGTATAAAAGTTTATCTTATATCACTGGGGACTCCTCGAGTGACACTTAGCGTGACTTGGCATGCATGATAGATTTTCCAATCATATCTGGACCACGAAAAAAGATCATTGTCAAATGTCCAATCATATTTTCAACCATATATATCAACAAAATTTGCCACTGGATGAACATAATTATGCCTGCTCACCATTACAACTTGATGACTTGACTTCCTTAAACCCAATGCTGTGATCGAGACCAATACTTTTGCTTCATGGTCACACATTCTAATTTGTTTTCAATTAATGGCATAGTAGAATATATGTTACGTGCTTAGAAGTAATCTGTATATAGATTGAACTAACAAAAATATGTTTACTTTATATTTAATAACATACTAAATCTTTGTTTTAATTATTTATGTCTAGATCAAAGTGAAAAAGAAAAGAAGAAGGAGGAACTAGTACTGAAATGTTTTTTTATTCTTTTCCATGCTACAAATTCTGGCACTACCTACCTGAGAATCATAGTCATGACTCATGACATTCACTTCCTTCAATTTCAGGGCTTTCACTTTATTTTACAAATCTGAGTTACTGTAAGAAATTCGAGTTCAGATGTTTATGACTCTCAACTCTCAAGAGCACAATGAATTGATTAATCTGACATTAAATTAGTACAATGTATACAAGATGCATGGTTCAGTAGTAGAAAAATGAAAAGACATCATTCTATTTTAAAAGTAAATTTATGTCACGATCTTGTTCATTCATTGAAATTTTTAAAAAAAAAATTGAAATTTATAACTCATTTTAAAGGAGTGTTTACATTTTCTTTAGTGACAAGTTTCGATCGGTGGTAGGTATTTCGGTTGGAAGGTACAGACAACTAACGGATGCCAAAGCAACAATGATTCAAAGACATTCTTTTCCGATTGTACGACAAAGTTACCAAAGCTATTCCTTAAACTTTAGATATTACCATTTGCAACAATCTATGAAACTTTATTGGCCACCGAATATATAGTAGCTTCTTGCCTTCTTTACTCCTTGGGACATCCTATATCGAGGTAGGGAAGAGCTATGAATGTGGTACAAGTTTGATTATTAAGCCACCCATGAGAGAATCGGATTATCAACATGTTTTGTTTCTCATCATAATCAAGTCTTCTTACCATGTAAATGTTTTAATGCAAATATGATAATTAAGATTAATTTAGAGAGATAATTAACTATATCAAAATCTATAATTATGTAACTTTAAAACAAACGGGTATTAAGAATTTAACTTGAACTTGAGTAATTATTAGCACTAGATTTGCATTCAACTCTATAAAATTGCCATAGATAATATTCTATTATTTAAGGGAAAGAGTGTTGTGTGTAAAAAATAATTAACGATGCTACATACAATTACAAAAATAATAGTGATAATAGTGTCTTTTCTTTTACATTTTTTTTTGAAAAAGAAAAGGAAAAATAATTGTTTACAGAAGCAATCATCCTTTCATATGACTTCAACTTTTCTCAAGAAACTTGATAAGAAAAACCTTAAAGGTGGTCACAGAGTCATGCATATCTTTATGAAAATTGGAGATGCCAAGATGTTTCATGTATTTGCTTGAGGAAGGTTTAATAAGATAGATAAACTTGAAGTTCAAGATATGGGAATGAAAACTTCTGAAAAGAGCAATGCTCTGTTCCACACAGAGAATATACTTGTCAGTGTGCTTCAATGATGATGAGTTGGCTTCCTTCTGCATACAAAACAGCCGCACTAGTAATGTGTGCATATGTATTGGTAGTTTATGCTTATAGAAGAGAAAGAGAAATGGAAGAAAATCAATTAAAAGATAAATAAAAGAGACAAACAGAGTTATTTTAATTTTTAAAGTTAAACATTTTTATTTAAATATTTAGAGTCAAATTGATAAAAAAAAATCAAAAATCAACAAAAAAGAAAAAAGATATTTTGAAACTAAATGAAAGTCCATGAAAATGAAAATTGAGATAAATAAAGCTACTATTATGTCTTAGTTTGGCACTAGTATTCTTGTTGATTGAGATACAGGGGTAGGAAGGTAGTTGCTACAGTGAAATTAAAATTGAGAATTGATGTTCTCTAACGATTATAAAGTGTGCATGTCATTTACACTTTAGAAACTTGGTACAGTAATAATAGTTAATACTATGATTTGATTCACCCTATTTGTTTATGTATGCTATCATTGAAAAGTTGCCTAATCTTTCTAAGACAGTATTAGATCATTTACCATGTCATGTCTCCCAAATCGAAATTCCTTAATTTCAGCATGCTCTATTCAGCTTTACGCAATCCCTATGTAAAATCATAAGCTTCCCCGGTAGTAATGAAAGCTAATAGATTGCCAATCTTATCCTCACTTTTTTTTTTTGAATGTCTACTCCATGCATGGCCATGGTCACTATGTCAATCAATTCATGCACTCAAGTCAAGCTTGCTTAAATTATAGGATTAAATTTCTAGAAAAGTGTGTAAAATAAATATATTATTCGAGATTTAAATTAAGTATTTTAAATTATTTTTTTGGGATAGATTTTTTTTTATATTTCAAATAAGAAATAAAAAGTTCTCATTTTAAGAAATATTAGTAACACTCATTTTCAAACACACTCTCTCATTTCATCGATTAAAATTTATTAAAAATAATAGAATTTAATAAGTTTAATATCATATTTAATGATTCTTTTTTTATTTTATAGTTTTTAATAAAATTTAATTAATTAGAAATAATATATTAAAAGAGCGGATTAAAAAGTATTTTTCTAACACTTATATATTACTTTTTTTGGTATCAATCCTAAACTTTTTATGATAATAAATCATCAAGACCTCAGCTAGCTAGCCCTTGACGCTGCTCTAATAGGCAAACCAATTTTCAAGACATCCTTAAATTGATATTTATTTTTCTTCTTATTTTGTTGTTATTTATGTCAATAATCTCAAGGAACGGAATTTAGGACTTGGGCCTGTGCCGTGTGGGGTCTTCTATTTGTTGTCTATGAATATGTCCTTCTGAGTCTCTGCTTAAAAAGAAAATTGATTTGATTTGGAGATGGGATGGCAGAACCTTCAAATGATTATTAAACTTTATTTGGTACAAGTGAAAAAAAAAAAAAAAACAGCTAGTTGTGAGATATAGCACGTACCTTAGCATGATTCACGTTTGAGACAAAGAATAACAAAAAACTTTATCCGAAATTACAGTATAATTGTAGATGATAGAATGGTTTATCCCAAATTAACTAAAGACGACCCGTAATTTTACCATGGATCACCAACTCAACAGGATTTTGACATATTGAGTTGTGACAGATGAATATTATACTGAATATGGCCTATTGGTAGTTGTCATTTAAATGTTACTTGTAAATCAAATCGTGTATAATTTGTGTGGAGTGCGAGACTTCGAAGGTATATCATGAGAAATTTCACACTTTAAAGGTATATTCAAATGTATTTTTTCACACGCGAATCCATATGATAATGGATCGCATTACTCAACTAGCACTAGCTGCTCATCATATGAATTTAGTTTAAATAGAAACTACGAAAACTTCATACTTCTCTACTTCGAGGGTAGGTATATCATGATCAATTTAACCATATGATAATGAATCACATTATTCAACTAGCACTAGCTGCTCATCATGTGAATATAGTCTAAATAGCAAATTTGGCTTTTCCAATAACAAAAAGTTTAAATAGCAAATTGGGGTAGTGTAATTGAGAGAAGAATGCCTGACCATGGTTGGCGCTATATATGGAGTATAGGTTATCTTTGTTTACATTAATCTTTATTAGGAGTTATCTTTAGTGGGACTTTCAATCATATTTTTTTCATCTATAAGACTTGAATTTGAGACTTTACTTAAGAGAATCAGGTCTAATACCATTTAGATTAATGACTTATTGGTAATGATAACGCATTAGTGCTTAACCACAAACATTTTAGCTTAATATTTTTGTCTACAAAATTATATTTTCAGAGGACATATCTTACGAGAAAAAACATTTTATATGAGAGTAGAATGATTAAATTTAGACTGTATCACCATATATTATGGGTTAAGATTTAATGTTAAAAGTCATATGACTTTTTAAAAAATTCAATGACTCTTTAAGTGATTACATGACATTAAATCTTGACCATCCATTTTAATTATATAATCCAGATTTAATTCTCTCATATTCATATAAGATATCTCGCACTCATATAATGTGTCCTCTTTTTTTCATTCCCTCTTATAGAAATGAAAACATGTTTCCATTATTGTTTTTTTTATTATTATTCTTTTTAATTAGTTAGAGATATAAGTTACCTTTTATAAAATAATCAAATTAATTTTGATATAAATATATTTTTAAATTAAAATGTGATCAATGATAATAAAAAAATTCAGTATCATATAAATTATCTATTTTAATTAAAATTAAATTAATTAAGTAGAAGTTATCATTTATAAAGATAATCAAATTAACTATAATACTAATTTTTATCTTAATTAATTTGATTGCAAATAAAAAAGGATAACTTATGTCATCATTAATTCAAATTTAAATAAAAAGGTAATTTATATTACAATTAATTCTATTGTCATTAAAAAGATAATTTGTCTTCAATTAACTATAATTTTTTAATTAAAAATTAAGAAAACGAAAACACATTTTTTTGTTGCGTAAGAGGGGATGCCAAAATGTCACTCAACAAATAAAAAAAGAGGGGTGTATCAAAAAATTAGATAACAAAAATATGATTATGTTGACAAAATGTCCAAGGAAATCATGTTTTTGTTATGTATTTCTTTTTTTTGCACCCCTTTCATAATGGAAACATAATTTCGTTGTATATTTTGTCAACAGAATTGTGAGAAGCGCATTTTATGAAAAACAAAATTTAAAGTACATGTTGGGTGGAAATAGAAAATTTAGAAATGAGAATAGCAGCTCCCGAATTGGATTGACCATAGGCCCAAAAGCGCCGCATATGAATCCCCTTAAACTCCTTCTCCCTTTCAGCTCCAAACCTCTTTAATGATGCACATAAAGGGGGTAAGGTGGGCCTGAGCCTCCTCGATTATTTTATTTGCATTTTTTTATGATTTAGTTTATTTGCATATATATAATTAATATAATTTAATTTTTATTAAAAATTAAAACCATCATTTTTAAATTTAAATATATCTTTTATTAATATTTTTTATTTTTTTAAAATCAACACAATTCATAAAAAGTTTTAATTCAGTTGATTGAATAAGGTGTGTAATTATAAATTCACTTGTACCTGATTTCAATTTCTACTAATAAAAATAAAAATTATTTCAGTCCAATTCATTAAGACGCGTAGCTAGTTTGAAACCAGCAAATTAGAAAAATTTCGTGAAAGCCCATTTAGAATCCAATAGATAGTCATCGACAATCAATCCTTATACACTCAACAAATGATAATTATCGGGCACACTAACCTAATCTTCCTCTTCTTCTTTAGAATGTGTTTGGATGGAAAAATTTAAAATTATGAGAAATTTTAAATTCTATGAATTTCAAATATTTCAATTGAAATTCTTTTATTTTCAAAATTTTGTGTTTGGATAAAAAATTAAAATTATGAGGATGAAAAAAAAGAAAAAATATGGTTGGTGTGCTAGTTATACGTGTTCTTCTATGTTCACATCCGATCCATATTTTAGGAGCTGTGTTTCTTGAAGAAGACTGTAAGAAGAGAATTTTAATTTCTCACATTTTAGAAGGAAATTAAAATTGCAGATTTTTAATTGTTTAAAATTTTGTTTTAAAATTCCAAAATTTTAAATTCTTCATAAAAAACATCCAAACAATGAATTACAGAAATTCAAATTCTCTAATAAATTACTTTCCTCAGTTAAAATTCTTTATCCAAACGCACTCTTAATGGATTTTATATTTATCAATTTTTGTTTTAGGCTAAAATGTACATATGTTCCTTTAACTTCTTTTTTATTTTAAATTGTTCTCCTAATTTTAAAAAGTTTTAAAATAATTCCCTAATAATTTATTTAATTAATGACACATTAATTCTTTTGAAAAATTTATCACTTTTTATTTTTAAATATTATTTTAAATCTTTTATTGGTTGATTTAAGACGTGAAATTTATTACATTAAATTTATTTACATGAAAACTATGAAAATCAATTGATGTTTGAAAAAAAAATGTCATAAACATAATAAAAATTCAATAAAACAAATTTTATGTCTTTGAATTAATCAAAAGGAAGTTCAAAATTGTGCTCAAAAATTGAAAATAGTATTTTTTTTTTAAAGCCCTAAATGTTGGTTTATTTGTATAAATGTATAATTAACCAATTTTTAAGAAGTATACATTATCAAATAATATAAGAAAGTGGTAACATATATATCTTTTGATAATAACAACCGAACGAAACATTGAAATGCCAGAACTATTATTTGTTTTCCTATGAAAAGGACTGAAAGAGCCAAATTAATTAACTCTGCATTCACACAATGATCAATTCTAGATGACAGATGCTTCATTGGGTTAGCAAAATGGCCTGAAATCTTGGATCACATGCACTGCTACTTTCCTTCGTCTTTTGGGTTAGAATGGACAAAATAAATTCAGTCATAGAAAGACGGCACTGATGCATGCAAAATTTAATTTAAAGCTTACACAACAGACGTAAACAAAGCAAGGATGTAACTGTTAGCGATCCAATTCCAAATTTAAACACCGCCAATATCAACTTGACTAGGCATGCGTATTGTTCAAGTAACCCTTTTGTTTATAAGTCAAATTTTGCAACTCAAGTCTCAAAATAAGGGAGAACTAGCAGAACATCAGTAATGTTTATGGAAGTTACGTTGATATATATACATGATTGTTCAAAATAATATATCCTAATCATCAACATCTTAATTTATGTTATTGATGTACGTCAAATATCTTTTCTAAAGTTTGTTAAGAAAATAAATGAATAACTAGAATAAATCAATCCTTATCTTTCTTAAATCCAATTTTAATTCCTAGAACCGTAGAGAAAAGTTTCTTCATATATGGTTGGGAGCAGGTAAATGAATTCAGATGATTGTAACTGGTAATTGGCTCTTTAATAATTAATAATAATAATAATAAATAATCTTTCTCTATTTTTTTAATGATCATCTAGTCATTTACTATATATAGTTATAAATTTTGCTACTTGTGACTTTATATTAAGTGAAAGTTATTTTTGGTAAAATTAGTTGAAAAATTAGCTAAAGTTAAAAAGTCGGTTGAAAGTTAGAAATTTAGCTTATTAACTTAGAAATGTTTGATAAAATTAACTCTTGAAATAACTAAAAAGTGTAAAATAATAGAAAAATAATAAAATTATAATTTATTTAAAAAAGGTAACAAGAAAAATGAACAAATATATCGAGAATAAAAGTGGAAGAAAACTATAAGCTTACATTTTAAAAATGCTACTTCAAGTAACATTTTAAAAAATGCTAAAAGCTACTGAGAAACTACTGAAAAAAACTTGTTTATCGAACAGTCTACTAAACTTTTCAGCTAGTAAAAAAACTAAAAACTAATTGAAATATCTTATCAAACATAACCTATATATAACACTCTAACATTACTTATTATTCATAATTTAAACCCAATTTATTTTGACATAAATTAACACAAACGGATCAATAATAGATTAATTCTTTTGGGTGCTCCATCAAACCCTCCCTCCACCAACAAGTGATATTAGAGTCTAGTAAGGCCTAAGGTAAAAAGTAATGTTGAAGGAGCATAACAATGTGGAGACTCACTTGGGAGAGATTATTGATTATGAATGGTAGTGTCACATTGATTAGGAAATGAGCAATCACATAAGTAAATTTGTCATAACACTTTAACTCAAAACCTTAAAATTCAGGTTTATGAATTTTGTCTTCACTTATATGATATTCAACTTTCTCATTTTTACACGATGTGAGACTTTACCTCACATTTGTAATTTGACAGAAAGTCTTTTTTATGACCAGGTTGGTTAAACAATGTATTCATTTGATGAATGAGAATATTGAAGGATCATAACAATGTGAAAACTCACACTTGGGAGGAGATTGTTGGAAATTTAAGTGTGAGTGATTAGTCTCATGTTGACTAAGAAATGACTCAATCGTGGATATATAGGAGAGATGACCCAGATACTTAATGCCTTTAAGATTTCATATGGAGATGTGATGTTTGGTTTTCTTAGTAATCTCGATCAGTGGTCAATCCTAATCCTTTCGGGTACTCCCAAACTCACACATGAGGCATGATGTAATTGAGTGATATCACCAACTTAACTACCTCTATGATCCCCTTATTGTCCATGTAATCATGTGAAACCACCATATAGTCGGGGTATCTCACAAGATTAAGGAGTAGTTCATAAAATAGTAATGAGAATGGGGCATTCATACTATTATCTATTTCGTCATGACTCACCTTATCATGGCAGCCCTGCTTAGATGAGAGACATAAGGTCCAGGATCATATCTGAGGTGGCATTTGACTCAGGCTGGAAGTGAGGATCATATACCTAAATGAGGGACATGAGGATTGAGATCATGATCCTAGGTGACATGAATCAAGTTCAAAGCAAGGCTCAATGATACGGGCTTACAAACAGAAATGCAGGCAGGAGTCACACAAGCAAAAGAGGAGGTGCAAGTAGAAACTAAGACCAAAATAAGGATTTCAAAACCTTCTTACCTCAACGATTACGTATGAGGAAGAATGGTGAGACCAACAAATATTTCAAGAATCTTTTCTGTTGGAATGAAGTCTATAAATACTAATGTAAATAACAAGCAAGGCATGAATGAAAATTATCCAATTTCCCTTACTCTCTTCTTTATTCTTCCCTTCTGCCATAATACTTGTTAGAGGTTCCTGGTTCCTCAAAAACCAGTACACGCTCATCCCTATCATTTGGTGCTCTCATTGCCTCCACGGCTAAGCCTCCACCCCAACTAACCAAGGTTCTCGCCCGTTTGGGCGACACCATCCAAGCCATGAACTTGAAAATGGATGAAATCCTTACCCACATTTCGCCATCAACACCATCCTCTACATCTCCCACACCAGTTCCCCATCACCAGCCCCCTGTTTATGTAAACACACACAAGATGAAATTAAAAGTACCACGCTTCACTGGCACAGACCCATTAGGATGGATCTTCAAAATTAATCAATATTTTGAGTATCATAATACACCGAACAAGGATTGCTTCACTATTGCCTCCTTCTATATGGAAGGAAGCGTGTTTGCTTGGTTTCAATACATGACAACCAATGTGCAGTTCACCTCATGGCCGGCGTTTTTGCAAGCCTTACCAACGCGATTTGCACCGTCTCAGTATGTCGACCCTACCGGTGCATTATTCAAACTCACACAAAAAGGTTCGGTTGCGGAATACTTGTCAGAATTTGAGAACTTAGCAAACTGCATCATTGGCTTGCCCCCACCATTCCTCCTAGCCTGTTTCATCTCTGGTCTCGCATCCGACATTCGACAAGAAGTGCAGGCCCACCAGCCTCTCACCCTGGTTCAGGCCACCGGCCTCGCTTGTCTCCAGGAAGAGAAGTTGTCAGATTGTCGTCCGCCGCCTTGACTGCGCCCGCAAACCCTGACACCTCTTCCGTTACGCCCTACTTCGCAGGCACCGATATTTCCATCGCCTCCTCGTCCGCCGCCACTACCACTTCGACGATTGATTCTCGAGGAAATATCCTCACGCCACGAGCGCAGCTTGTGTTTCACCTGCAACGAGAAGTACCACAGAGGGCATCGTTGTGCCTCTAGGGTTCTTCTCCTTATCACGGAAGAAGATCAACCCTCTTGGCCTCATATAGAACCAACCAACCTGCATCTGAACCCAGACCCGCTCGATAGCCCAATACCATTTCAGGACCAAATAAGTCTTAACTCTCTTTCGGGCCACCTGGCACCAGAGACACTATGACTAGCGGGCCTTATCGCCGACCACTGTGTTACCATCCTTGTTGATGGAGGTAGCACGCATAACTTCGTCCAACCTCAGGTGGTCACCACCCTGGGTTTGCCTCGCCGGACGACCTCGACACCCTTTCGGGTCATGGTGGGGAATGGCCAACACTTGGAATGTACGAGTGTCTGTGAGCATGTGGCGGTGTGCATTCAGGACAACACCTTCATCCTTGATCTTTACATTTTACCCATTTCCGGTGCCAATGTAGTATTTGGGGTTCAATGGCTCAAGACTTTGGGCCCCGTGCTGACCAACGATAGTACTCTGTCCATGCAGTTCTTCTATCAAGACCGTTTGGTAGTGCTTCACGGAGAACATGACACTAATTTGGGGGCCCTCACACAGCACTAGTTCTGCCAGCTTTATCGCCATCAACCAGAGACTTACTACTTCCATATTACGCTGATTCCCGAGACATCAACGTCTCCCAACCCAGGTACCATTTCCTCGGAGATTCATGGCTTGCTTTCCAAGTTCGCACTTCTCTTCCAACAGCCACAGACTCTGCTGTCGGCACGAATCACGGACCACCATATCCACCTGATTCCTTAATCCTCACCGATAAATGTACGACCCTACCGTTATCCGCACTACCAGAAGCATGAAATTGAGCTTCAAGATGATTCAATGCTCCAACAGGGCCTCATCCAATCCAACACGAGTCCATTCTCGTTGCCAGTACTGCTCGTACGCAAACCAGATGGGTCGTGGCATTTTTGCGTGGATTATCGCGCTCTAAATCCCGTCACCGTCCGGGATAGGTTCCCTATTTTGACGATTGACGAATTGCTAGATGAATTGGGCGATGCTCAATACTTCTCGAAGCTCGATTTACTCCAAGGGTACCATTAAATTCGCATGAATAATGCCGACGTTCCCAAAATAGTGTTCCACACACACCACGACCACTACGAGTTTAAAGTCATGTCGTTCGGTTTATGCAATGCGCCGTCTTCATTTCAAGCCATTATGAACATGATTTTCTGGCCTTATCTCTGCCACTTCATCATTGTCTTTTTCGACGATATTTTGATCTATAGTACCTTTTTTGAAGATCACTTAATTCATCTAGAAACAACCTTTCAGATTTTGCTTGATAATAAATTTGCTTTAAAACTGTCTAAGTGTTTTTTTGCGCAGCCTTAGGTGGAGTATCTCAGACACATGGTATCTGGCAGAGGCATGGAACCGGTGGCCTCGAAGGTTGCCGCAATTCAGCAGTGGCCCACACCACGTTCCATAAAAGCCGTGAGAAGCTTCTTGGGTCTTGCCGGCTTCTACCGCAGGTTCATTTGTGGCTATGCCACCATTGCAGCACCAATGGTCAAGGTGACAACAGGGGATCAATTCCAGTGGACGACACAAGCTTAGACAGATTTTTATCAACTCAAGCAAGCCATGTCCTCAGCTCCAGTTCTGGTCTTGCCTAATTTTGATATGCCTTTCATAGTCGAGACCGACGCGTCGAGGGTAGGCATGGGTGCGATCCTCTCACAACAGGGGCACCCCATTGCCTTCTTTAGCAAACCGTTTAGCCCAAAGCTTCTCCGAGCTTCGACTTATGTCAGGGAATTGTGTGCCATAACCAGCACGGTGAAGAAATGGAGACAATATCTTCTTGGTCGCCACTTCATTATCCTCACGAACCATATAAGCCTGAAAGAACTACTAACTCAGATCATACAGAGGCCTGAATAGCATACATACTTTGCACGTTTAATGGGCTACGATTATGATATTCATTATCGCTCCGGCATCCATAACCAGGCAGCGAATACCTTATCAAGATTACCGGAGACAACAACATCTCTGTCCTTGATTCTGTCAGTCCCATGGTTGACTTTCCTTGAGGAACTCTGTCGACAATTGGAAGCTCAACCTGAGTATACTGAACTCCGGCAATCCATTCGCGATAACCCCCACAAACATCCCCAGTTTTCTCTCTCTCAGAACTTGGTGCTGCACTCGGGTCGTATTTGGTTGCCTAAGGGAATTCCACTTATTTCTATGTTGCTCACATAATACCACTCAACCCCAACTGGAGGTCATGCCGGAGTGACCAAAACTTTGGCACGCATTTCAAAAAATTTCTAGTGAATAGGACTTAGGGATGACGTCAAACAGTTTGCAGCCAACTGTGTTGACTGCCAGTTGACTAAATATGAGGCTCAAAAGACAGTGGGACTCTTGTGCCCGTTCCAGTACCAAGTCATCCATGGGAGGACCTCTCTCTAGACTTCATTGTCGAGCTCCTTCCATACAAGGGTAACACCACCATTTTGGTTGTTGTTGATCGCTTTTCCAAGGGAATCCACCTTGGCATACTACCTGCGGCACACACAGCTCACATGATTGCTTCTCTCTTCATCAACATTGTGGTCAAAATTCATGGGATTCCTCGGAGTTTGGTCTCCGATCGAGATCCCTTTTTCATTAACAGATTCTGGCAAGAACTTTTTCACTCAAGTGGAATGCTTTTGAGGATGAGCTCTTCCTATCACCCCAAACTGATGGCCAGACAGAAGTCTTAAACCGCATCATTGAACAGTATTTGCGTGCCTTCGTCCATCGCTGACCAAGCTTATGGGGGAAGCTCTTGTCGTGGGTCGAGTGGTCCCATAATACTTCTTGGAATGTCGGGACTGGCGCCACCCCATATGAGGTCATATTTGGCCGCAAACCCTTTAATTTCCCAGAATATATTTCAGGTTCTTCGAACGTTGATGTTGTGAATGAAGTGCTGATTGACAGGGATAACACCTTCCAAACCATCCGAAATAAACTCCTCAAGGCCTAAGCTGCCATGAAAGCCCAAGCTAACGGAAAACGACGCGACGTGAACTACCAGATAGGAGATTGGGTTCTCCTTAAGCTTTGCCCTCGCTGACAGACGACTGTAAGGGGCTCTTAGACGATCTCCGGCAAGCTTGCCAAGCGTTTCTATGGACCCTTCCAGGTCTTAGAACGCATTGGACATGTGGCATATAAGTTACAATTACCAGAGGGAGTGAAAATCCATCTTGTATTCCATTGCTCCAAGTTGAAGCCCTTCCATGGGACACCGGAAAATATGGAAGGAATCTCCTTATCCAAGGAATTACTCAATGACCAGCTCCTCGTGTTTCCATTAGCCATCTTGGACAGCCGCTGCGCATCTGCTCAAGATCCTTGGGAGGTACTAGTGCAATGGAATGGTCTTTCACCATATGATACCTCGTGGGAAGATTGGGAGCAGCTTTGTCAGAACTACCACCTTGAGGACAAGGTGGTCTTCCAAGGGCCGAGGGATGATATGGGCTTACAAACAGAAATGTAGGCAAGAGTCACAAAAGCAAAAGAGAAGGTGCAAGTAGAAACTAAGACCAAAAGAAGGATTTCAAAACCTTATTACCTCAACGATTATGTTTGAGGAAGAATGGTGAGACCAGAAGTTGAGACCACCTTCTAGAACGTCCTTGCTTGGCATTGTCGGTTCCTAGGGGACAATGTGGACAAATTCTGTTAGGACCAAATATTTCAAGAATCTTTTCTGTTAGAATGAAGTCTATAAATACTAATGTAAATAACAAGCAAGACATGAATAAAAATTATCTAATTTCCCTTACTCTCTTCTCTGTTCTTCCCTTCTCCCATAATACTTGCTGGAGGTTTCTGGTTTCTCGAAAATCAGTACATGCTCATCCCTATCACTCAAACTTAAATGAGAGGCATGGAGACAAAGAACATAATATGAGAACACATTTATCTCAAACTTGAAGAAGTAAGACCTAAACTTAGTTGAAGGATATAATCAGGATTGTGATCACGAATCAAATGACATTTGACTTAGCTTAAAATTAATGAGAGTTACATCCTATTGAGATCTTAGTTAGAGGCCTTGAGAGTCTATACCCTTGTCAGGTGAGACACTTGTAAGCTAAACATGTTCCAAACTACCATAACTTGGTCTCTAAAGAAATCCGTCTGAATCCGTTGTTATTAGAAGAAAAAAATAATAAAAAGAATACATAGCCTTATTGTGCAATTGAGATTATACATGTAGAAAAGAGATGGCTTTGGTTAAACCAGTGACTTTTTTTATATGGTTGTCTTTACTGCATCATATCATATAATATAAATTATATGTGTGCCTCTTTTGCCGCCCCATATACCCAACCTTGTGGATCACGTTATCTAGTGACCCTTTTCAGTTTCTCTCTCATTCTATGTATCCAGGAGACAAATAGCTGGCGGAGCAAACGGAGACATGCTGTATTCACAAGTAATCACATGCTAACTTGTTATAGGGAAAAAAATTGGGAAATCACACCCATTACAAACATCATACACCTTCTCTCTCTCTCTAAACTATACTTAACTCGCTTCCTTTAATCCAATATGTACTAATATATATATATATATATATATATATATATGTGTGTGTGTGTGTTTATATCTTTTGCAAGATCTAGGCAAGATCATTTCAATGAGGATCCTGATTGAAATTGCTTCCCATTGTGTGATCACCGAGAAAACTTACACTTTTGGAACGTGCTTCCCAGCTCTCATCACACAGCAAAACAAACTTTTCTTTACGATGCAACGGAATCTTTATTGCCCTTTTTCTATCCTTCTAATCACAATCTGATTTTAAGGCTTTTTTTATGATATTCTTATAGAAGAACATATATTTCTAGTGGGTACTAGAAAAATTAGCACCGCATTGTGAATACACATTATTTTATTTGTCAGATTAAATAAATCAGAATACAATGTACACACTACATAGTATCCTACCCTCCCCCAATTATAAATATGTAAGTGTAATTATTGGGTACAAAGTAGAAAGTTATAAAAGTAAATAAACATAAGCATCTAACTCCACAAATTGAGGATACTAAAATTTGTCACATGGCTAGGTGAAATGATACCCTGTCTGTAGTTTGTATTTTTGTTCTTTGCTTCAATGCCTCAAAAAATAAAAAAGCTTCCTGTACAAAACTTTTTGTACATACATTATCCTAATCTTGATAGTAGCATCTTATCTGATAAGTTATTTATTAATAACGGGATTATTCTCTGCCATCTCGTAATTACAGCCCACCAAATTAACTTAATTGACAAAAGTTTCAATTTCACCATATTCCTTTCTTCAGTTTCCGGCTACCGCTTTAGGAAAAAGGAACATAACCAACTTCTATATTTGTTGAACAAGGAAGCCAACTCTTTCACCAACTATATTTTATTGAAAGAAGTCCTAAGAAAGGGCATAGTTAAGTAACTCGCAATCATAAGGACAATAAATGTTGATATATATGTAAAGAGAGGTGTTAGTCCTTGAATTTAAGGTTGAATTCAATTTGTCCCATTGGTTTGGCTTAATGCCATTATGTGGTTTTGAAACTCGCTAGTTTGCTTCATAATAGTTAATTTCATTAACACAAATCTATATTATTTTATTAATTATTGGAATAATTATAGTGATTGACAATATGCTATGAAGTTTTTAAATGATTTAATTTTCGTCAAATATTTGGATGTACACGTACACTTTTTTTAACTAAACACCTCCGAAAAAAATAGTTCTATATGAATAATGCGAACAATAATGATTGAGTAATACAAAATTTATCAGATTTAATTATATAATTGATCCTTAATTATATTTTAAGGTTAATTTGATTTCACAATTGTTTAAAATTAAACAATTTCATTATATGTATTAATCATTTGATAAAAAATTGATATTTTTTTACGTCAATTGTCAATATAACTAATGTAAAATATTGTATTCTTTTAAATAAGTTGTGTAAAAGAATGTCCTCAAGCTTTATCCAAATTGAGATTTTTGAATCAGTTGTCAAACAACTAATTTTAAATAAAAAAAACATTGTATATCAATTGTATTAACAATTTATGTAAAAAGTATTGATTTTCATCAAATAATTAACACATCTGACGAAATAAACATAATTATTTTGTTTTAAACAATTGAAGAATTAATAATTGAGAAATTAAATTAAACCTTAAATATAATTAAGGGGTCAATTGTATAATTAAATTAATCTATTAACATGCCATTTGTTAGAATGAAATTAAACTCAAATAGGTTTTATTTTTGAGTTTTATGAATAAAAAAAATATTAATTAAAAATGATAGATCAAATTTATTAATCAAAATTAATTATTAGTAAAGCCAATGTACAATTTAAACTATATTAGTGACAAAAAGGGTACGGAAATTTTTAATTTTTTGTATTTTCTTATTAAAAATGTCATTTATCTGAAAGCGTTTGACAAATACATACTATATGCTTGCTTAACATTGAATTCTGGAGTCAAGTCAAGCTCAAATGTGCAACGAAACATCTCAGCAACTGAAATTGACCTTGTTTAGCTATAAGTACGTGTTAATTTATTGTAAGGAAGGTAACGTAAGAGTCACCTCATCCTCCATCATGCTAGATATTTAATTTTGGGCCTTTTGTTAATTTCAATGGGTTTGGTATGCGATCTGGAATCTGGAATCAGCACATGCATTTAACGCGCTATATATTATGGAAAGTATTTTAATGCCTGAAGACTTTGTCAATAAAAAAGACCAGAACTCCTAAAAGATTAATTCCAGAAAGTTGAAACCTAACAAACTCGTTTATCTCTAGTTGTTCATGCTAAGTTCAAAAATATTGCACGTGACAAATTTATTACTATCGAATGCTAGTTAAAAAAAAAAATCTAATACTTCATCCATTCTAAAATAAATATCACATTTAAAAATAATCATCTTAAGTATCATATTTAATTTAACTTTTTAATATAATGATTATTTTTTAATTAATATCTCTAATAGTTTTTATTTTAATTTTTTATTATAATATTAATATTAAAACTAATCTCGTAAAATTACTACTATCTTATTTTATTTATTAGTTTTTCTTGTTTTATGTAAAATAATCTAAGACACTTATTTTCAGACATAGAATAGTATTTTTTTTTTCCTCTCTCGTTTGTATTATGCTACGCTAGGCAATAAATGGATAATAAAAACTCTGCAAATCATATGAATGATATGGAGATGTGAGATGTCCATATAATCCTTAATTAACATATGTTCAGATCTATCCTTGTCACTCTTATGGTGTATTTGATAAGATATACTTTAATAGTTTTATAAATTGATTTAATTAGTTTATATAAGTTAATTTAATAAAAATAAATTTATTTGTTATACATGCATGTTTATTTTAATGGTTTCTAGCTGATTTTTAAATGTTACTAGTATTTCAACTAGCATTTTAGCTTATAATTTAAATTAGTAGGAGTATTTTAATTTTAGTTTGATTCTTTAACTATCTTTTTTCAATTTCGTTAGTTTATTTTTAATTCGTGTCAAAGTTTTATTTATTTATTTCATAACAATATTAAATCTCACCGTTAGTTAGTCAAAATCTCACCATATATAATATGAAGTACTTCGCTATTTTATCACGAGTGACAGATCCAAGCTTTGAGAGCTTGCTTGATTTGTATTTTTTTTAAACTAATTTTTTCCCTGCATAAAAAATATTTGAGGCTAGCTTTTATAGATCTTAGTAAAATAAATATTTCCATACTGAAATTGCGTTGAATAATGTTACAACAAAAGAAGAAAAAATGGGTTTAACTTTTTATTGTTCCAAATCTAGCTTTAAAAACATAAATTTAAATTCAAATTGATTTTAATTTACTCAATGAAACACAAAGTATTACAGTATATTACTTGCTAAAATTAAGCAAAACAAATTTAAGTAGTTTATTGTGGCTAGCTACACAAGTAGTTTCCTTGCCACTGTTCCACTGCATATCGTTTCATCACTGACTTTATAACTCGCTCTCTCGCACCTCAATTCTATAAATATAGTAGGAGTATTACTTTAATTAGAATTAGAACATGCATGCCTCCTTTTTACCTAACCATTATTTTATAAAAAATTCTTACTATAGTGTAAAGGGGCTTTCACCATTAGGGGTATTTTTTTTTCTAATTTATCCAATTAAGGCAGTTTTTGAATTATTTATGAAATCAAAATAAATTGTATGGATGGTTACCACTTTAAACACATAAATTGTATGATTTTTGGGACTTCAATTTTTTTAATGAAGTCGTTGAGACAGTTTTAACTTTTTTATTTTAAAGAAAAAGATTACGACTTTGAAGTCGTTTGATGTCCTACGACTTTAAAATTGTGAGTTTCTTAATGTCTTCAAAATCGTGTACTTATTTATCTTTTGTAACTTATTTTTTTTCTAATGTTATAAATAAGTTATTTATTTTCTACATTTATGTTTCTAATATTATTAATTATTATTTGCAAGGGAATTAAAAAGAAAGATGTAAACAAAATACTTAAATTTTAAAAAAATGTAATGCACATAACTTTTTAATGTATATAATGAGATAAATGAACTAATTTTAAATAAATCTAAAAAATATTAATCGTGTAAAAATGAAGGATATAATCGTAGTAATTATTCATATAATTAAGCAAGTTAATACCCTATATAATTGTGTGTACTTTCTAATTTGATGTTTATGGATAATTTGTATTATTCAAGTTATTTTAATGTATTATTTTTTTTTATTTTAAGAAGATTTTATCAGTAAATTATTTTCTTATTTAAATTATTTTAACAAGTATTTTTATTGTTTTCGTAGGATTAATTTTTAAAATTAATTAATCTTTAAAGTCAAAGTACAATTCCCGACTTTAAAGTCGCAAGATAATTAGCGAAGTCATACTGTCCCATATGACTTTAGTTCATTTAATTTTAAAAAAGAAACAAAATTAATAAAATAACAAAAATCATAAAATAGTTTAGGACTTCATTAAAAAAAATTAAAAAAAGTCCCGAAAATCATATGACTTCTATATCTCAAGTCGTAACCATCCATATGATTTATCTCCAATTGGTAAATAATTCAAAAATTATTCCCATTTAATAAATTTTAAAAGGTAAAAAAAATGGTTGTTACAAGTATTTACCTTTATTTTGTAACCCAGGTTACCGAAGAGGAGTAGCACTGCAAGAGAAGATAAAGCCCAATTAGTAGAAATCTATATCTCAGCTGGAGTGATTAATTAGTTTATCGCTACTTGTATGGTGATGATTAGAGAGGTAAATAAGTTTAAGCTTAACAGTAAGGTTAAATTAATCAATAAGTCTTGAATTATTTTAGCATATATTGTCTTTTTTTTTCACATCTATCTTATTTCTCTTCTCTCTACCAAATAGGGGTTAAGTGATTATATATTGTTTTAGTGAAGTGGCAATGAAATTTTATTTTTCATTGTGATAAGTTTCATTTTACTTAAAATTGTTTAACTCAAAATTAATTCTAGATACAGAGTCAATTTTAAAATATTTTGTAACATAAAATCAAACATCTAAAATTCAATCTAAAATCACTTCTGAATCCAAAATTAATTTTTTAACATAAAATGAAACACACTTAGTTTTCATGCTCCGTCGTCAATATCCATATTGAAAAACCTTTCCAACAATTCGAGTCTAAAAATTAACATTCATATTATACTCAAACCCTGTCCATAATAATATCCTTCCATAGAACCGATCTATCATTTTATTTTATATATTTAAAAGTGCAATATTATGGTAAAAACATGTACTATATATAAATTGTAGCAACTATATAGCTGTAATGTTGTCACGTGTAAATCTAATTAATATTATATTGTAGTGTTTTCTATTTCAGAAGTGAGGAAAATCTCACATCAAAATTTGGCAGAATCTCATCCTGTTAGTATTCATGTTTCGAGCTTTAGTTAGTTAGATGTCTGCTAAAGTTGTGTTCTATACTTCTATCAGTGAGCAAATTACGAAACTTGACTTTTTTCTGAAAGGAGAAAGAAAGAATCAATTTCGAAACAATAGAGTTGTAGAAGGTTGTATAAGAAAGATAGTAATTAGAAAATAGAAAATAAGAAAACGAAAAGGATAGTAATTGAAGAGAGAAAAAAAAAAAAAAAGATGTGCGTAGTTTGTAGCTTGTACGCTTCTCTAACACAAGACCAAAGTTAAAGAAAAAAAACTTGCTCCACCCGATGGATTCCTTGTTTTAGATTAGTTAAACATCGTTGGCAATGGTAGAGCAATTGGTAACCAAATATTTATATTTATATAAATAATGTAAGAAATATTATATTATTATCTATACCAAAATATTGAGGGAATACTATTTTATGTAACTGTTTTTGGTCTCCACACTTTTTAAATCATTTTATTCTTACTCTTAAAGTAATAACAATATTAAAGTAGTAATAATAATTAATCATCTTTAATATTACATATTAAAATGGACTCATTAACTAAAATTAAGTAATCATCTACTAACCACTCTTCAGTTTTATTGGATAATTTTATTTTCAAATCATTTCTTGAATTTTAAAATTTTCTTTTAACTTACATTAACTTCCCACTACTATATATATATATATTAACTGTATTTAACTTCTATTTATTTTATTATTTAAAAAATTTACAGAAACACCCTCTTCCCCTAATTATTATAAGAACACTAGGAAAAATGAGGCACTTTGTGTCTCACGGTTTCTCCATTTTTTTAAAAATAAAAACATAACAAAGATGAGGACAATTATGACAAACAATGTGTTTCTTTTTTTAAAAATAAATCATTTAAATATATGGAAAATTGATTATTTTTTAAATGAATTCATCAAATATTTTCTTCAAACACATTTAAGTTTAACCCTAATTTTCGATGACTCTATCTTTATCTTTGTTTTCACTTTCATTCTTTAATATATAGTTCATGTTGTAGATATATTTTTGTGTCTTCTTTTGATTTTGCTTGTTTATTGAATACAATTTTTTATCAAGGATGAGAATTCCCATTCGTAGTAGTAGTTCGCATTGAGTTGTGCACACACAAAAAGTAACAAAAAAAAAGGGTGAAGTTTCTTCTATTTTGATTCTCTTTTAAAAATAAAAACCGTTAATTTTTAATTCAAAAAACCACATGAAATAATACATTGCCATGTTATAAAAAATAATGATTAATATATAATTTATGTATCACATGATAAACGACATCAACATTATATATGAAAAAAGGTTAAAAACATATTTTTAATAAAATAAAAAAATAAATCGAATAATATAAACTCTAGCAACTAAAAGCAAGAAAAAATAATAAAATATAAAGACTGAAGAGATATTTTTCCCAAAATAATAAATTTATATACGAAATGAGATAATCGGATTTATTTAATCGTTATAGATGAAAGAAGTAAGAAGAAACACAAAGTGACGAATGACCCATCGGAGAACCCGAACCCGGCGGCAGTTGTTATGTTTGACCCGAAAGGTAATTGAGAAATTGACACGTTTGGAACAATAAAAGAAAGTGGGACCCGCAAGAAAGTGACGTGAATGAGTCACAGCACCGATAAGATAAAGTAACAAAACAAAAAAAAATGTTAATAACAGAAGACATGACATACTTTGACACGAAACTGTTATCCGTATATTAGTGTATGGTATGGTGTCGATAAATAACCGCCAACAACTTTTTGCGCCCCTCGTTTTTTCTTTCCACCCCACGATCTACCCAATTTTCCAACCATTCATTATCTCTTTTTTTTTTTTTTTCATTTCATTAATGAAAATGAAATATATTTAACCTTTTTTATGAAAAAAGTGTATTGCCAATGTCATCAACTTGTATGTAATTAGCAAATTCTTTACTTTCTTTACGAGACGATTACTTTTGAAAGTAACATTTTTTAAAGTTATAGTTTTTAATTTTTTATATTTATTTTCTTTTTAATCTGAAATATTTATTAATGTTTTTTAATCTTTTCTATGTTAGATAAAATTTTATTATTTTTATCCTTTCTGTAATTATATATAACTTTATTATACGTATGATTTAATAAGATAATTGTTCAACTTCCAATTAATTTTCTACTAACTTTTTAATTTTCATTTAATTTTTTTAATTAATTTTTTAAGCATAACTTGTATACATGTTTTTGCATAGTTACTAGGTTGATTTGACGTTTTTATGGTCTACAACAATATCAAAAAGTCAGAAAATTGATAATATATATATATATATATATATTTAATTATTGTGATTTAATTTATTTATTTTTGAAAATTTTAATATATAAATTAATTATTATGGTTTAGTTTTTCAAACTTAAAAAATTATTTTTTTAGATAATTATTATTTTGATCGGAAGTAAATTTATTAATCTAAAAAAGGAAAACACTTCCCTTAAATAAACAAAAAGAAAAACACTAATCATTATTTTGAGAGAATCATTAATAATATATTAATGAAGATTAGGAAAAATAGTCATTAATTACTTATTGTGGGCAAGGTTGCACAGGTTAGAGAAAAACATATATATATATATATATATATATATATATATATATATATATATATATTATGTTTTTTACTGCATCATCAATATTATAGTATATATCATTGAATATTATTTTTATTTTTCATGTAATAACGTAAAACAATTTTTTTTAAAATCAAATATTAAACAAGTAATTTTATATTGTCTTATGATTATCTCTTAAATTAATATATCTCTAAATCAATTGATGGAGTAAAGTATATGACTTTTATAAATATTTTATATTATATTTAATTTTTATGAATAAAAAAATCTCTTAAATTTATACAAAATCAAATATGCATACCCTTGATATATAAAGGTAAGATACTGATTAAAAAAAATGTAAAGAAAGTATTATTATACGCTTGAATCTTACGCAATCAAAGCGATTTTCTTAACTTAACATATTAAATATCCTAAACGTGTATCCAAACATGTTTCAGCTAAAAATAAATAAAGCTTAAATACAATTTTTTATTCTATTTTTTAAAATTTTATAATTTTAATTCCTTTATTTTAAAATGAAAATATTTAACCTTTTATTTTTAAAGATCCGTAATTTTGAACCATGTTTTACAACAGAGATGTTTAGTTCCTTATTTTTTCTAAAATCTTAATTTTGGCCCATCCCTCAAATGGAAAGCATTGCTAGATAACAGATTAATATCGATTATAATATAGACTAAACAAATTATCTTATATCACATCATTAAATTTTATTCATATTAAATTATTTTTAAATTATCAATGCCTTTTGAATGCTTTCTGAATTTGATAAAAGAATTAAAATTATAAATTTTATAAGATTAAATTATTAAATGTTTTTATTTTAAAAAAGAAAAATAAAATTGTGAAATATAAAAAAATTAAATATTTTTATTTTAAAATAAAGAGATTTAAATTGTATATTTTCTAAAATACGAAGACGAACAAAAATTTGGATATGAATATGGTTAAGTACTAAGATACATGTATATGATCATATGCATATTTTTTGTGGATACCTATTGCATCCCATGGCAATCGCCATTCTTATTATATATTAAAACCATTTAAATTTTTCTCTAGTAAAAAATTAACTATATTTGTTTCACAAAAATTATTGAATTTTCGGAAATGTGAAAATGAGAATATATCTATGTTTGTTAAAAAGTAATAAAAAAATATTTTTTCACACAATTCATTTTTCAAAAATACATAATTTATGTTTCTTCATCTTTCTATTCTCATATAAGGGGTGGAAAATCTTATATTTCCATAAAAATATTTAAAATAATTTTTTACTTTCCTTTTATTTTATCTCACTTATTAAAAGGTATTTTAAAAAAATACAGCTATATATTTTCATGTTTCTTAAAAGATAATATAAAATATTTTTTGACATAATTCATTTTCAAGAATTAATATTATATATGTTTTCCATTTTTCTATTCTCACGTAAGGGATGAAAAATCTTATATTTCCATAAAAATATTTAAAATAATTTCTTACTTTCCTCTTATTTGATCTCATTTATTTATTTGATAATTTTATTAAAATATATATAAAAAATTCCAAAAAAAATAAAAATATTTATCAAATATCTTTGATGAGAATAGTATCCCCAAAAGTAAATTTTAAAAAAATATTATTCCTAAAACTATAATCATATATGTAAACACAAAGACTCCTTACATCTAAAACTTGTACAAATTGTTACAACCTTTTAAACTTATTTAACCATTCAAGTACCATTGGACCCATATTTCAGTGAAATTCTCCTTATGGTTGCATATTGTGCTTCCCGTACTAACTTTTTTGGTGTAATCTAATTTGTACTTTCCTTGAGCAATGAAGAGAGAAACCTAGACATGTGAAAATAATAATCAATTAATCAATATACTTTGCAAATATGAAAATTTTATAAATTCTCATGTATTATTCTGAAAGAGTGTTCTGATTAGAAGAGATAAAAAAGAGTCAAAATTCCCTTTTACCTAATTTTGTTTCCCACTAAAAGTTAATTAATTTTTGAAAGAAACTTTTTTTACATTAATTACATTATCTTAGTTTGATAAATTTTATTTAATTATCTTAAATATGCACTTAAAAATATTTAGTTATTTTTCTCTTATATTTTAACTTATTCTTCATTTGAAACAAACAGCATATGAGTGTATACTTATACTTATATTTTTATAACATTATCTGTTCAAAATGACGTGTGAACACTATACCCCATCCCAACCAAAATAATATTTATAGTCATTCTTGGTATAACTATTTCATTTTTTGTATAATTATTTCTATAGAATGAGGAAGATACCAGAAACTGCAAAGGAGGGGTCCATTGATTGAAAATCGAGTCATCAGTGGCATTATTCTTTATCTAAAACTAAAAATATTGTGATGATGACCTATGAACACCAAATTATTATATTATCATTATTAATATGTATATTTTTCATAAAAAATGGTTGGGAGACATCTCATATGCTATCCTACCCCTAGAGAAAGAAATAAAAAAGAAAAAAAATTATAAATATATAAAATTTATGTTCTGATGATGATAAAAAAGAAATAATCACTAAAAAATAGTAAAAAAGAAATAAAAATTATGAATGATATATTTAAAATAAATAGTAATTCATGTATTATTTTTTCATAACCGAAATTTATAAAAAAAATTATAAAAAAACAGTACTAACTGAAAAGGCAAGTAATTAAAGGACCATAATAATAACTATAAACTGAAGCAACATGAATTCCCTTCAATCAAAAATTCATTTAACACATGAACTAAAAAAAAGGGAAATGCAAAAAAAGATGAACCACTCAAAGGGATAAACAATGAAGGTAGTAATAACAATGGACATTACACACTCTTGACTCTAAATCCTTCTTAGGGAAAGCCAAATCCCTCATGTTTTCTAATCCTGTCAAGGAAGAGTGAGGCTTACACGTGGCACCAGGGAACACAAGCAAAAGGGGTTGGGTTGAGTTGAGGGTTAAGAATGGGTCTAAAGAGGTTTTTGGTGGTGGAAGGTGACCTGCTATAGCCGGTAACATATACTCTTTAACCGGCTGGTCCGGTTGTGTGGTCAAAACCATGAGATATAAAGGGTTTAAGGCCACTGTTGCGTGGTTTTTGTTTACGGTATTGGTGGGTTTATCTATCTATTATTCTATCTACTATTGTTTCGTTCCATCTCACAAAAACAAGAGAGAAAAAAAAAAGAAAAAAGAAAATGAAAACGAAAACTTCACGTTCCTGAAAGAGAGAGAGAGAGAAAGTTAAGGACTTAAATGGTTTGTTTCAGTTCGTGAATTCCATTAGATCTCTTGCATTTGTAAACAGTTTTGCGGGGTTTTTGCTTTGTACGCAACAAGTTGTACTTTTTTTTCCTGTGTCGGAAAATGAGTTTCATCGGAAACTTCGTTACTTGATCGAAGTTTGGTTCATCGGATCGAGTTCGAATGCTGTTTTTTCAGGAGGTGAGTTGGTGGGTGAGGTTTTATATTTGTCAGAGGTTTTGAATTTCGTTTTTTTTTTTGTGTGTGTGTGTGTGTTTTTCTTCTCATGTTTCTCGGTGCGATCTCATCATGGTTGCGTGGTGGAGATTGCTTGTTAACTCTCTCAGTCTTTTTCGTTGAATTTCGGAGATGCAGAGAACAGAATTGTGGTTGCTTGTACGCAATTTTGTTCTTACTTCTGAAGATTCTGTTTTTTTTTTGGGAAAATAAACAAGGGGTGTTGTTGATTTGAGAATTGAAGATCCGATCGTGGAAATTTGGTTGGGTGTGATGTATGCAACTTGTTCTTCGTTTGTTTCAACGAAAAATTTGATTTTTTTGATGGGGTTGGGGTTTTTGGACTTTTTGTGTTGAGTTGTTCAGGGTCTTCGATTTGGCAGAAGTGCTTCAGGGACTTTTTTTAATGGAAATTGATTGCTTTGTGTTGATCTCGCACAATTAGAACCCAGAAACTGATTGCAGCATGTTTTTGCTTTTATGATGATCATGCGTTTTATGATCTTTCCTTGCGTGTGTGTGTTCCTTTCTAATTTTGAACTTTCGATCATGGATTTATTTAAAATTCTTTAATTTGCCGACATATCGTGAACGATTGTGGAATCAGTGATTTTTTTCCATCAATTCCATGGAATTCGTCTGAATCCATGTTAGCATTCGGCTTTCATGTGATCAATTTCCTGTTTCTGTAACCACCATGATGTGGAGTCAACTTTCTAACAATTCTACCCATTTTATGTGCGTTCTATTGTTTATCGTTGTGTACTGTTCAATGAAATTGAATCCGTGAGTCAAATGGGTCGTTTTTGCAATTCCTTTTAAATCTGACTTTGTTTATTCCTCATGTATTCATTTGGGACATAAATTGTTCTATACTGGATCAGTTAGATGGATTTTATGACAGATTTGGTTTCTCTGACGTCTTGCTTCTTTAAGTTTTTGTTTTTCATATTTATTTTGGTTGGCCAAATTAAATATTGTGAATTATTATTGCTTTTCATGGTGTACGATGGTTTAATTAACTCCTATATAAGTCCATGAGAATAGAAATTGTTGTTTAGCGTGTTTGGAAACATATTTTACAGCCAACAAATTGCATCCTTGATGTGAAAAAAGTAAAACCTAAAATTGTTTTGATGTGAAAAACCGTGTCCTTGATCTGTTTCCAAACACACTAGTTCTCAATTGAAGTTTAGAGTATTCAAGTTGCATTCCTTGTTTTGGTAGTGTATGAAGAACCAATAACGGTTGGGCTATATATATTTTTTCATTAAAGTAACCATTGATTTGAAATAGTTGCAAATTTCTTATTGCAGTGGTATTTGTGACATTGCTTTCCTGATTTGCAAAATTTAGCAAAATGTGAAAATTAACTTGATATACTTGTCTTCCTTCAATATTATGACAGTGACAAAAGAATCTGGTGTATTTATGCTTCTGGTTATTGGATGAGCTGTATATGTTTTAACTATGGTGTTGAAGAAGAGAGTAGATCATGGATTTGATGGCTTACGAGTTCCTGTTATACCTAAAGCTCCTAGATCTGCAAGAGTAAGTACCAAGTACTTTATGCAATTGTGGCAATTGTTTTATGTATTTCATTTTTGTTCATTGAACTCTATTTTGATCCTTTTGTTGATAATTGTTCAGAGGAGGATTGCTTTCAAAAAAGCAGTTGAAGATGGTCAAGTTTGTGCTATTGAACTACTGGCATCTTTAGCTGGTCAGTTGTTGCAGGAGAGTGAAGGTTCTGCTTCCAGCAATGCATCTGAAGGAAATCATCATCCCCCCTTTAGCCAAGGTGTCATTGAGCAAGATATACAAGATGGAGTTAAACCATTAAAGAAGGAGGAAATTCATCAGGGAAGTTGTGTAGAGAGTACTTTTAAGACCGAGGTAGCCTCACAAAACAGTAGTCAGAAACCTCTTTCACATACTAAGACGGGACATGTTTCAGTTAATAATAGTTCTGACTGTTGTGAGAAAGTTGAAGCTGATGTGAAGTCTGAAATTTTCGAATGGGATAATAAATTTGGGAATTATTCTAATAGATTAGTAGAAACACGTGAAAATTTTAGGAAGTCTAGTGATGGTAAAATAAAGAATGGGTTTAAACGGGAACAGGAGGCTGGAAGTTCATGCATTCGAGGATCAAATTTAGCTGATAAGTGTAGTTTGGAGGGCCACTTAGAATTGTATGTATCTCCTGCACTAATTGACTCAAAAAGTAATAAGAAATCTCCATTTCATAGGAAATCTTTTCCCAGTGCTTCCTTTTCCAGGAATGGGAATGGTATTAAGTTAGGTTTTAGAGATGATGACGAAAACTTTTTAAGGTGCAAAAAGTTTTGCACGAAGCCAAAGGCTTTTAGGTCTCCACGACGCATTGCACACCGAAGAATCAGGAATTTGATGTCTTCCAAATACTGGAAGACAGCTCCAAAGTTGAAGGACTCTGAACTTTCTAGATCTGGTAATGTGGCTTATAAATGTGCTAGCAAATGTACTATTATTTGATGCATGCTATGTCTATGAGTTTGATTGTGTCTCTCACTGAAATTAATATAGAATTTGCAGATCTAGGAGTACCTCGTTATCATAAGAGGAAGACTTGTTACGGTTTTGAAAGATCTCAGCACAATGCCATTGTTAAAAAGAGGAAATTCGTTGACCGGGTTTCAGGAGTAACTTCTGATGGAGGATTCAGTAGTGAGAGTGTGTCCAATTCACCACAGAAAGGGATGGATGGAGACAAGCCTAGCTCATCTGCAAAATTGCATGTACCTAAGGCTAAGGATTCTCATGGTAACTAATTCCCTGATATTCATTCATTCGGCTTGTCTTGATTGTTCATTACACTTGATAGTAACATATTTGCTCTGTATACCTTGTGAACAGTAAAGTTTAGCATAAAGTCAATAAGGATTCCAGAGCTTTATATTGAGGTTCCTGAAACTTCAACTGTTGGTTCACTAAAGGTATAAATAGAGACAAATAAAGAGATAGCTTAACTTCCATTTTTTCAATAATTCATTACCGTTGTCAAAGCATCATTAATGCATTTGCAGTCTTGTCTTGCTCTAACCTTTGCATTATATATTCTTTGTAGAGGACTATCGTGGAGGCAGTGATGGCTATACTTGGAGGTGGTGCACATGTTGGTGTTCTTCTTCAGGGGAAAAAAGTTAGAGATGACAATAGAACACTTGTGCAGACTGGTATATCTTGCAATGAAAATTTGGATACCCTGAGTTTCATGTTGGAGCCCACTTCACTACAAGCTTCTCCAACTGTTTGTGTTGGTGATCCTTCTTCTCAATGTGAAACATCCCAGCCTACCAGGTGAGCCAAATTTTACGACGATTTCTTTTTATCACCACAGCTGATTTATGAAGGGAAATGGCCAAGGTTAATTTATGGGGTAGAAATAATGATTCAGTTCTATTCAGCCGAATTTTTATTTTGATACTATTGCTAATGTCATTATTTGATTTTTCTAGGTCCACAGAAATTCCTGTCTTAGATTCAGGAATTACTGATACCTTGCACGACTCACCCTTGCTGACATATCCGGGCAACCTAATTGAAAGTAACCATGAGTCTACTTCTTCACTTGCGGACACTACACTTGACAAACTAACACCTGATTCCAGAGCGATAGTTGTTGTTCCAGCTACCACAGAAACATTAGCTGTGGTTCCTGTGAGTCAGAAAACCAAGCGCTCTGAGTTTGTACAGCGTCGAACCAGGAGACCATTCTCTGTGACTGAGGTAGAAGCACTTGTTCATGCAGTTGAGGAACTCGGAACTGGGAGGTACGATGTCATCAATAACATCACCTTTACCTGCAGATAGACAGCAAAACTGGCTTGCTGATAATGTTTATGCCGTGCAGGTGGCGTGATGTTAAGTTGCGAGCTTTTGAGAATGCAGACCATAGGACTTATGTAGACTTAAAGGTAGATTATTTCTTTCCTTCCTTCTCTATGCACCAAGTACCCTTTGACCACTAGAATGATAATCCATGTAGGGTTACTTTACTTTGGAGTTACTTATGGTTATGGTTAGTTTGGTATTGCCCTTATGATTATTTTGGTTGGTATCACGGTTCCTTTTTGATCCTATAGAGATTCTCAGTTGATACCTTTTTAGTCCATTTCTGTTTTATGGTTATCATTCTAATGGTTTTTGTATGGGTAATAGCTTTAATATTGTGCTTATTTTCTGTAGATGATTAGTTTGGTTATAAGGGCATAGGTGTTCTAATGCTATTAGCATTGCTTAATTGCTACTTTATGTGGATACAGGATAAATGGAAAACATTAGTGCACACCGCAACAATCTCCCCTCAACAAAGGAGGGGAGAGCCAGTACCTCAGGAGCTCTTGGACAGGGTTTTGGCTGCTCATGCTTTCTGGTCTCAGCACCAAGCCAAGCAACATGGCAAGCATCAAGCTGGACCAGGAACCTTGAA
Organism: Glycine max; assembly: GCF_000004515.6. Classification (NCBI taxonomy): domain Eukaryota; kingdom Viridiplantae; phylum Streptophyta; class Magnoliopsida; order Fabales; family Fabaceae; genus Glycine; species Glycine max. Next base: position 36,306,604 of record NC_038247.2, read on the forward strand.
GATTACAGAAGCCTCAGCTGAAAGACCTTGTGTGTGTTGAAGGTGAGAAGGTGTCCACTTGTGATATGATGATGGTGTAGAAAGGAGTGGTGGTGTTGACAGGAAAAGAGGAAGACAAAAACTTGTACATTTTGATTTGATTCAATTTCATGTAATATTCTCACACCAAATTCTTTGCCGGCCATTAATTGCATGCAGGGTTGGCATTTGTAAATGATTTGATGCAATAAGATTGTTCTAACAGGAACTTATGATGTTCTTTGATTTTTTTTTCTTGATTTCTTTTGCATTTATGAATGTTTGTAGAAATGTAAAAAGAACATAGAACATGACGACCCAAAGGAAAAGGTGAAAATGTTCTTGTTATTATCTTTCATTTCATTTATGGAAATTATTGTTCCCACTTGTTTGATACTTAACTTTCTGTTTGCTGAATTGGTTCTTGTTACTGTATTGTTTGTTTATTTCTGCTTTTAATGGTGAAGAACTGAAGATATACTACAATCAAGACTGATGAAAAAATATATTTTTTAATGTTATTAATAATGAAATTGCAGTCCTTGATTAATGATTGAGCTTTACCAAATGAATAATTGATTGCTCACTTATTGGTTATTTTGTGTGTTAATAAAAATTGAAATCATATCTTATCGTACAAAATACTTCAATATAAATTCAGGGGCAGGGTCCACCATTATTGTGTGTTGTGGCTATGATTTCACTTTATAAAAAGTAGATGAAGACAAAGTAGACTTGAGGATATTGTGGTTGCAAGGACGAATATTCCCCCTCCTCCGGGATCCTTATCCACAGCTTACACGAAATTCTAAGGCACGTGCCCAATGCAAATTTTTTCAATCAGAATTTTTTTTCTCTTTTTTTATGGCTTTATAAAGAAGATCGTAATTGATTGGTGTAGAAATATATTTTTATTATTAATTATTAACTAGATACTAAGTAAGTGTAGAATAGATTGAATGGAAAATAATATTTATAAAAGTGTCAAAATATTTTAATAAAATATTTAAAGTTGAGGTTTGACAATTAAAGTCTTAATGCGAAAAGAAAATTATAAAAATAAATTTTAATATAATAAATACTGATATTAAAAAATATAAAGCAACTAAAGTTGATGTTTGGCGTAAGCTAATTTCAATTTTAGTTTGTAGAATTTTTTTTTTGTTTTATCTAAAGAAACTCACTTGTATATAAAAGAATATAGAATTGGATTTCTGGCGTTGTCAAATACCAATATGTTATATTCTTATGAGGGGTGCAATTGCTGTCCTCCGTAACCCGAAAGTAACTAATCTCAAAGTACTGTAGATCTGATAGTAGTTTAACATTTGATTTATTGGGGTTAACTTGGAGCACAAAAAAGAACCATGGTTTGGTGAAATGAAATTTACACAAATTATTTAATTTTGTGGCATTTTGAACACCATGAGACATTTTCTGTTTTAATTGCTTTTATTGTTTATGTTGTCAAAATCAGCCAAACACAAATACGTTCTATTGCAATATTCATCAAGAGATGTATATTTAACATGTCCATATTTAAACTTTAAAGCCAAATATCTTTTTTTATCAGATGAATATGAACAAAGAATATTTTCAGCATGAGTTTGAAGCTCAGACGTCAATTAATTAGTGCATGGTTAATTGACTAATTAGTGCTATAAGTTGTAACAGGAAAAGAATTGAGTGCAAAGTTTCAGAAATAGAAAAGGTGTAAGTTTCAAGAGAAGAGAAAAGAAACAATGAATTGGAACCACTATTATAACAACTAAAAACGGTTGAATTTAGATGCCGACATTACAATTTATAAGTTCCTATGTCTGTGTTTGATATATTTAAAAACTTTACAATGAATTGAGAAACCATTATTATTATAACAAGTAAACTGAATTTAGATGCAGACTTTACAAGTTCCTCTGTCCGTGTTTGATATATGTTGCAAACTTACAATGACAATGACAATATTGAGAACTTTACAAGGAATTGAAACCATCAATATACAAGTAAACCAATATATTGATGTTCCTATGTCCGTGTTTGAAAACTCGCAATGATTGGCAATATTATTTCATATACAGATATAATTAATTACAAATTATTGAGATAGCTTTCTTCTTTCCTCATCTCTACCTCCTCCCCTCTCTTCCCTTCCTTATTCCATATGGCATAAAAAATGGATCATCGAATTTGTGTGCGCCCCAGTGACCAAAGGCCTGTATCTTTAACGGGGGCCTGAAGAAAAAACCATGAAACACGGGACATACACAAATGACTCAAGAGAGGCAAAGCATTGTGAAGAGAATAAGAAGCATAATTGAAATTGGTCACAATGCTTACCGGTGCTTTCATTGATGGGAAAACATTCCAAAACCGTAGAGTCTCATCCCCTGCACCAGTTACTATTGTCTGCAATTGTTCCACATAAAGTTAAAAAAATGTTACAAGAATGAATGATTTTCTCTTCATAACATAAAAATGTATCATGTATATATAATATGTTATGTGGGGACATATACCCACCCCGATTGCTGCGGATAAAAAAAATGTTACGGGGACATTTTATTAGTACCTGACCATCAGGAGACATTGCAAGGTACAGCACTCGCATGCTGTGGCCAGTTAGAGTTGCAACCTAATCAAAATTTGTCCATAAGGGTTAAGGCATATACAATTCAGGATGTAATTTCTCAAAAAAAATATCTAGAGTTGTCGAAGTAAAGTAAGTACCTTTGTCAATGATGGATATTTCCACACCATGATCTGATTTTGGGAGTACCCATGAGTACTTACTAGTTCATTCACATTTTTACTCCAAGCAAGGTTGCAGACCTGCAAAGATCATGCAATAAATTATTAGTTGACAATTGAGACGGCAATGTACCAAAAGTCTTAGTGGATAAAAAAATGGACTAAGAAATAAAACCTGGCTCCCAGTGTCAACACAGTTCAATTGATGGCCATTTGTAGTGTTCCAAAAACGAATGCACCTATCAGCGGTTCCACCTCCAGACACAAGGAGACTGCTTTGGTGAGGTGACCAAGCAATGGCCTTCACAGCAGCAGTGTGCTCGGTAAGTCTCAAAACTGGTTGCTGAGAGTGTTGATTCCATACCAGGAGCTGCTCATATAATAAAACATGACATTGAAGAGGTAAACCACAAAATAAACAAACAAGGAAGTATAATAAAGCACTTTTTTCTTTGTGTTTCGTGACTTATTTCTTGAAAAAAATAATTATTTCAATAAAAAATAACTTTCTGTTTTTTTAGTGTGTTTGTCTAAACTATTTTTACTTAAAAAAAAATTGTTTTATGCTTATTTTGAAAAGCAATCCTATCTGCTTAATTAAAAAACGCTTATTTTAATTTTTTTTTAAAGTTTAAACAAACCAATCTTTAACCTTGTGACAAGGAAAGAAAGATAAGTATACCTGATTATCATTACCACCAGAAGCAAGTTCCCTGTCATCACAGGACCATTTCAATCCACATACCTGTACAAATTGAGGGATAACAATTGCTATCAATTTCTCTGCTTTCAATTAGCCTTTAACATTACAAGTGCAATGTGTATTCTTCGAAATCCTTTTACCTCAGACTTGTGACCAACAAGCTTGCTAACAAAGTCACCTGGAACCCTCATGTCATGCTGAAGTATGTTCCTATCTCTGCTCCCTGAAGCCAAAATGCGAGAATTCCATGCCAAGACACCAGTCCTTGTCTGATGCCCACCCATGGTTCTGACCTTCTTACACTGAGTTCCATCCCAAACCTGTACCATAAGGCAAAAAGTGTTATCTTATTCTTAATCATAAAATGCAATCAATAATGCATCTATGATTAAAACTAAATCTAAATATACTAACAACAAAGTACCTGAACTTGGCCAAGATTTGTACCAATTGATATAAAAGAACCCTCCCGGGTCCACTGGACAGAACAAACACCATCATAAGGCCCCAAGTCACATAACTTAGTCACCTGAAAGCACATAAAGATATTTCACTTTAAATTTGAGAGACATTTTTTATTGATGTTGTGAAATTGTTGGCAGTTTTGGACTCACTTTGCTGTTTGAAGCGCTCCATAAATAAACACAAGTGCCTAGCCCCACTGCAAGAACATTTTGTGTGGACCAGTCCACCAGATTCAAATAAAAGTCATCTTGAAGTGATGGTGCATCCAAAACCTGCACAACCTTGTCCGGTTCAGCGATCAACATTCTAGTTCAATAATCCAATGTAAATCACAGTAGGTTTAAGTTCTGTTCTTGCTGTATTAAGACCAACTCTCTCAAAAACTTAAGTTTGGTTAATACAAACACAGAAAGCACAAAAGCATGGGTTTGATCAAAGAGGCTCCAGCTCCAATATTATACGAACGATCAACTTTTCCCAAATCTTAAATTGTTTGGTAAAGGCTCATATATCTTTTGGTGGATGGAGCCAACGACAGCAACATCCCACCATTTTCTACCAGGTGGGGTAGGCTACTAGGTAAAATGCCACATTGTTACCCCTTCAATTCTGAATAATCATGTAACCATTGACCTCTATATCATCCTTCTTTTTTCTACTACAGTTTTGTTTTTTCTACTAACAAAAATTATTGCGTGGTCCAGCATCACCACATGTTCACAACCAATTTCTATGTGACATTAGTCCAAATTTTAAATTTACTTCCAAGATCATAGGCTCTACTACCACATGCATGTTCAAATCATTCTACCAAAATTCTTTTGTTGATAAGTTTCACATCACCCTAACTTTATAAATGTACTATTTTTATTTGTGAATTAGGATATTCACTCTAGAGTGAAAGACTAATTTCTTGAGGCACTAAGATCCTTCTAAGAAGTTCACTTCTTTTAAGAGATATTTTTTAATACACACAATAGAAATCTATAACAACCTATTTAATGGACAAAGTTATCTTCTCAGCTATGTCATGTTGACATAAATGTACTATTTTTTTAAATATATTTTTATGATAGGTGTCATGTCACTATTTTTATTTGTGAATTGAGATATTCACTCTTGCGTGAGAGACAACAACTGATTTCTGGAGACATTAGGATCCTTATAAGAGGTTGATTTCTTTTAACATATATTTTTTAATACACACAATGACACAAGCTTTGGGATCAAAATCTATATGTTGCATCACGACCTGCTTAAAGGACAAAGTTAGCACCAGAATCCATGTGCAACAAGTTCACCAAATGCTACTGTTGCATCAGATTCAGGAATGCAAAAGGCAAAGGTTTTTCTTATCAAAAAGACAATTTTACTTGCCTTGTGGGGTGTCTTGGGGACTTTTCTAGGAGGTTTGGGAGGCGGTGTGGAAGAGTCAGAAGTGAAGCCATTCTGCTGTCCCAAAATGGACGGTGAATAAGGAGAAGAAGGCGCGGCGGAGTGATCGGTCTTGAAGCGGAGCATGTTCTTGCTGGGACTGAGAGGCGAAGGAGGAGCAGCAGCACCTGCAGGAGAAGAAAGAGAAGAAAGAGAAGGAGAAGCAAAGTCAGATCCAAAGAGTTCCGATTTCAACAACCTCGAATACGCTTCGTTACTCCCTTCCTTCACCGGCGACGGCCTGTCCACGAGCCCGAACGTGTGCAGCCTCGAGGAGGATCTGCACGGGATGAACCGGTCGCTGCAGGCCGAGTTCGATTTCGAAGGCGATGTGAGGTTAGAGATGGAGCGGAGAGAAGAAGGAGAATTGAGGGTCGAGATGGAAGAACGGAAAGAAGAAGATGCTGGCGCGGTGTCGAGGCGGAGTGAGGTTCCGGACATGCCAGCTGGGAGCTTCAAACCCCCCGATTTCTTCGCATGAGGGGATTCCATTTTCAGCTTTCACAATGGAGGAGAAAGAGATGAACTAAAAAAATATGTTCTTGGGCAATGGAAGAAGAAGAAGAAGAAGAAGAAGAAGATGATGATGGCCTCTCTCTCTCTTTCTGCGTGTGTGAAAGCAAAGAGAGAAGCTGTTGGGTTGGTTCCAATGGGTGTATAGTTTTTGGGGCATATAAATTTAACGGTCGAATTCTGAGGAGCGTGGGAGGGAAAGAGGTTGGTTTTGGTAAGCTTATAAATTTATTTACTTTAAAGAGATTCCAACGGTCATTTAGTAATTAGGTTTCTCACTTCTCAGTAGTAGTGTGTATACATACACATTCCGCATAGCCGTTAAGGATTTTATTTTTATTTTAAAAAAATTGTATATCTGTGACTGTGTGCAATGTTTGTTAATTTTTATATAATTTTTTTAATATTGGATCATGGGGGATTTACTTTAGGCTTTTTCCATATACGGTTTTTTTGTAATGAAGGTGTGTTTTTTTTAATTGTTTTTTAATGGATTTCGCGCGTTATGTAGTATTTATTAGGAGGATCACTGTAATTATGGTAATTATGTGATTATGTATTTGCAAATGTTTTGGAAATCATATACATGTTTGAGGAATTATGAGTAAATCATTTTGAGAGAATCTCGTGTGATCATATTTACAAATGTTTAGGAATTTATGTATATTTTTGAGAAATCATGATCAAATTATATCGACAGAGATTTTAGACACAAGATTAGAATTAGGAGGGAGTAAACTATCAATCGTCTCACCTAAATAGTCCTTAAATTAATGAAATTATATAAGTATTAAATATCCATTAATTTGGTTTTTAGGGATGAAATTGACGGTTTATTTCATTAGGAGGATTTCTTGTAACAAGTTTGGACGTTTGTTGTCTTTATGATTTATATATTTTTTACACCTCTGTTATTGAAATGCACGACAACAAAGACGAAATACAGAGAAAAAATAACTTCTGAATATACTCTTGTAACAATTTTATGATTTATATATTTCTTCACCTCTGCTTGTATTAGTGATATAAATATAGGTAACTTCATTGTAATTAGAGAAAAATAAACTTTTTACATATCCAACTTTGGTCGATGGTTCCATGCTTGCAATAGTTGGATGTATTTGATTGAACATAATAAAATTTGATTGATCCAAACTAACATTGGTAAAAAGGTCATGAATTTCGACCAACTCCTTATTTTGGATTTCCATTGAGACGCTCACGTATCTTTATAAGTTTTTGTCTTTTGGATTAGTTATAAGATTAATTCTCGATTCAAAATTTAGTCAAACTTAAAACTTATTATTCCTCTCCAAGAATGTATTTTATGAAAATCGAACCTAAATCCTCCCCCACAAACTCAGCTTATGTTATCAATTAGGCTACAAGGATACTGGTTTGTTGAATATATTAATTTCTTCCTAAACTTTTGGATAACAATGACAAAAACATCAAATTATGAAGCATGCATGTTGCTTAGGGTTTGTGTTTTGGGCTTAGTGGCTCAATACCAAAACCCAAATCCACAACAACCATAAAATTAACATGTTTGTAATTATTAATGCAGAAGGGGTAACAACAACTTGCATCTCTTAACTAAGTGATTCAGGATTGAATCTCAGTTGATCCCTTGAGTATGAAATAAATTGCGTTGAAAGAAAAATACTTACCTTATGTGTGTTTGAGATCTTCAACAAAGATTAATCATCACTTTCAATAAAAGTTACTTTATATTAAAACCATGGTCAAAAAAAAATATTTGTGATTGTTAATTTTATTTAGCAGCTTGTGTTAATGTGACAAATGACACAATACTTCGGCACACATAGTAACATGATATACTAAAACATTATTAGTACCATGTCAACATACAATGCTATGGTAACATGCTTTTAGTGCCACTCTAATATGGATTGTATTGTCACATAAACATAAGTGTCACATCATCACGATCATGTCAAATAAATAATTTTCCTTAAAAAAATTGATAACAAACTAATAGAAAGACCAAAACTGATTAATTTTAAAAATGTTGGGAACTAAATGTGAAATAAATTTTCAAGGAATGAAAATTGCATAATTATAAAATTATAGGAATGAAAAGTAAATTTAAGCCTTTTAATGGTATAATATTAAAATAATTTTATATTAAAAAATAAGTATAAAAAATATTTTTTCAATTAGTATAAACATTTTTCATTTAATTTATTTATTAATTTCCACTGTTCCACTCATCTAAACAAATAGAGGCATTTTTTTAAAAAAAAAACATTTCTTCTTTCCTTCTTGTTTGAATTAATCCAAACACCATATTTTCTACTTTATTTCTCTTGTACTTCTATCCTTATTTCTTTCCCTCTTATTTCATTCCTCTTATAACTCTATTTCATTTAAAATCCAAACAACTAGAAGAGGAAAAAAAAAACTACGTACACAATTTCATCAACTAAAAAAACCCACATGGATGCTATTCATCATACTGAAAAGTGAAAATATCAACAGCATACTACTTGTAGCTTCAGCAACAGCATGAGCAGCAAGTTAGATATGACTGGATAATATTGTCTATAATTGAGGTATGATGTTCAAGACATTAAGTTCTGTGTTAAGAGTTCAATTACGATGAATATTTAATCTGATAATTGCGGAGCCAATCTTCACCCTTTTCGAAATAATCCATCCTACTGAAAGTTTGTGTATGGAATTGTGGGGCAGATGCAAACGCTGCAGCCCCACGCCATGCATCCATAACAGGATCCAGTGCTCTAACAACTTTTATTGGTGCTCCACATGGTCGAATCATCCGGATTCCGGCTTCGAGGCGTTCAGTGATGCCGGGGAAAAGAGAACTTCCACCAGTCACAAGTATGGAGCTAGTGAGTCTCTCTTCCAGGCCTTCATCCTTACATGATAACCTTCTTATTGAGACCCCAGCCATCTCGTGTAACCCTGCTTGATCAACCGCAATCCAGTTTGGATTGAACAAAATTTCGGGGCACCTGAACCTTTCAACACCAAAAACAATCTGAAAATCTTCTTTGGTGAGAGGACGGGCGCGTTGGGCCTCAGCAGCAGGTTGAGAGCTACCTGCTTCTGACTTGTTGGGCACAAATGTTGGATCCAAGTCCTACAGCAAAGCAACAATCCAGCAAGATTTGTGAGTCATCAAGAGCCTATATGTAACACAACCATTCAAATGGAGACTGCATCCACAAATCATAATTATTACTCCCTCTGTCCTTAAATATAAGACTATTTTTTCAGTTTTTATTTGTCACTTTTTATAAGACTCTTTTCAAGCTGTCTTTTGCATTAATTATTTTTTGACTCAAATATCATTTATTATTTTACAATAAATGTTATATATTTAAAAGATAAATATATTATCTCTCTTATAAGGATTGAATAAGAAGACTAACTCATTAATTAATTAGGCGTGAAGCAATTAAGTGGAAAGAGAGAGATTATAGTTCCAATAAACTTTAGGGTAATAAAGGCAAAATAATACAAATTGTTAACAAATTTAATACTACCAACTATATTAACCAACTTTCTTCAAGGGTGTAAATTAGTTAAAAAAGTTATATTTAGGGATGGAGGGAGTAACAGATGAAAGACATAAAGCTAACCTGTAGCCTTGAAGAGATGCGGGCTAGCTCTGCATCATCCTCATCTGGTCCCTCATCACCATCATCAATATCTTTGCTCATCAATTTGTAAAGTTGCCAATCTTCATCTTTGGCACCAAATGTATCCTCACCCTTGCCGCGATCAAAGGCAGCAGTTGTCAAGAGGCGCATTCTCTCCCTTTGAACAGCATTGAGTCTCTCACCACGACCAATGGCACCGGCCAAGTTATTTCCGTTAGAATGACCTCCATTTGTCTTGAGCCGTTTTCGTTGGTCAACTTTCACTGAAAGGTCTTTGTATCTAGCACGCAATTGTTCCAAGTAAAGCTCTGGGTTCTCTCTACAATAAGGGCAAAAAGACAATCAGAATTATTTTAAAGCATAATAGAGTATAATTTATAAGTATTCAAGCCTTGTCAAGATTAGTCATGCTTTGTACAAATGTCATGTCCTAACATTAACTAAGGTATAATAGTATAGTATGAACTTTTCTCCCTGCTAAGGCATTTGGTAACCTTAAATTAGACAGAAAGTGAATGCTCTTGCTTCCTCATTTTTCCCTGTTTTACTAGGTTGAAATGATGAGCTCTTAACTCACATAAATATGCAACAAAGTGATTTCAATTAAACTGAATAAATTAAAGCATGAAACATACAAGCGTGTCTCCTCCTCTAGCAGTTGTTTCCTTTGTCGCTCCAATTCCTCTTCATAACGCTTCTGTTTTAATCGTTGCCGCCCTTCAGACATGGATTTCAGTGATAACTGTTTCTTCTTTTCAATGAGCTATCAACAGAGCACACCAAACATTGTCAACTTCATAAGGCACAGAGAGCAACATGCAGAGAAATTATTTGGAATATTAAAGACCGAAAGCAAATATGGGAACAAGCAAGAAATTTATGATTACAAGTACATTTGAAGGGGGAAGACGACAGCAAGTTCAATCTAATGATGCATGAGGTATGCTAAAACTGACCTGGTCTGGGGTGAGCATGTCATCAGGGATGTTTATAAGAGAATACTTTTCATTAGCATTAGGGCTGGCTTTATCAGTTTCAGCTTGTTCATTCTTTGGTTCACCTTTTGCTTTCCGTAAGGATTGTGTAACTTTAGTACGGGCAGATTCTATCTCCTGCCTAGAGACATAACCGGTCTCTGCTAGGAAAGACGGAACATTACTGTCTTGAACTTGCTCAAGCTGTTTTAAAAGAAATTCCAAACCATGCAATTCATTTTCCAATTCGTTTATTTTAGATGACCTCTTTGCCTCAGCCATTTCTCGTAATCTTTGACCTTGTCTCTCTTTTATTGCTGCCTTTCTTGCAATCTCTTCCTCAGAAGGAGGCTCCTCAGTTGGGGGTGGAACCCAAGGGAGCTGCCAACATCTGGTTTTTTCTTCAGCCTCCCTAGCTCCTTTCTGTCAAACCATTAATGAAGTAAAATTGTAGAAAAATAGAAATGGTGTATGAACTTAAGATTAAAAAGAAGAACCTTTTCTTACCAGAAACAACCGAGCTTCAGAAGCATAGTCTGGTGCAATATAACAATGTTCCATCTTCAGGTCTTCAACCTTTTCCCATGTAAATCTAGTCCTGCATTGAGAATATAATAAAATCTACGAAATAATATGTATTAAGCAATCAGATTGACGATAGCAAAGCCAGGATGACTCTTTACTCACATATGATGAGGATATTTGAGTGAAAGAAGTTGCTTTAAATAATCAGTCACATGGAATCCACCAATATTAGTACGACAGCATCCTTTATAAATAGGCTCCCCATCTACAAACTGGAAATATAAAAAAATAAAAAAAATGATTATAAAGAATTATAATACTTTATACACTTGATAAGGCTATGTAAATCCTACCAGCAATGATTTGTGATCTACAAATCTGAAAATGCATGTGAGGACAAACAGAAATGAAAAAAATTATTTTCCTTTGGATAAAAGATCCTTAGAAGTAAATAACAAAAAAAGCATACCGGAATCACATGAGTTGTATTGAATCCAGGACACATAGCAAGACCATCTTTATCACAAACACCTTGTTGTTGATTATATTTATAGCTAAATGCCGCATCAACACCAAAGGCTGCCAAGACAGAGCAGCATAGATAGCATTGTCAATAAAATTATGTGCACAACATCTAGCATTGAATAGAGATAAACATGTGCCCATGTTGAGGTCCAAACTAGTGACAACTATGTGCCAAGATGTCATGGTCTTAGAAATTGGCTTTCCTTTTATGAATAGCCTGGTGGACAAGATTGGGCATAAGACTATAGGCAAGTCAACACTACAGTTCCTACTAATGCCACTTGAAGAAGATGACGTGCTTAATTTTTCTTTTTTATAGGATTAGTAAAGTATTAGTACCTATAGATGGAACTCCATAAGTCTCAAAAAGAAGTTCTCCCATCTTACTACGAGACTGAACTGGGTTGCTTACACATTCTGTGATCAGGACAGGATGATCAATCTGCTCTGACATTAAACATAAAGATAGAAAAGAGTGAGTTAAATAATTTTAATTGTAGAAGTTCCAAAAGAGAAGAATCTGTATTCATCAAACCAAGGAACTCCTAGGTAACTACAGACCACTAAGTTTACTAGCATAGGAAAATTAGTAGTAGTAGTCTATTGGAGTTTAAAATGTCATCATAACGGCGATAAAAAACTAAAGGCTCAAGAAAGAAAAATGAAAATCACTACTCCACTTATGGGCATACCTCTGATCCTGTAGCACCCAACCTGTCAAATCCAAAGTCCAGAATCTATAGATGAAAGAAGATGTCAGTAAGGCTTTCCTTCACATGTTTTTCAGAATTAATGAAAACATACACCTGTATACATGCATGATCTATTTCCATAATATGTAATATGGTATTCCCTCCGGTCTCAAATATAAAAAAAAAAAAATTGATTCACACTAACTAAGAAAGTTAGTTAATCACATTTAATTGCACCAATCTCAATTAAAAATTGAATTTTCCTGAACTTACCCTTCATTGGAACTTGATATAAGGAATAAAAAAGAGTCATTGGAACTAAGATCTCAATTAAATGAAGGGTATATTAGATATAGTAGCATTAAATGAGGTAAAGTTAGTTGAATTTTTTTTATATTTGAGACCAAGAGAAATGTGTCTTTTTTTCCTTATATTTAAGTCCAGAGTAGTACACATCCTTTCCAACTAGTGGACCTATCAAACCTCACTGTCACACATCAATTCATACATTGCCTCATACTAGGAGAATAGTTCTTCCATTTATTATATACTAGGAAAAGGACCTTGGCATTGCTTGGTGCAAGGCACCACACTATGGCACTGTCTGTGAGATAGTCCCAGGAAATTATCATTCTGTAGGACCTTGAAGAAATGACGAGGTCTATACTCTAGGCAACAAAAAACAAGATTTTTGGCCATGTTTGAATTCTTAAACAATATTTATCCATATCAGCAACATTCAAAAGATAGAATCCATGCAGAGAAAAAGAGACTATATTTTGGAATTTGGATACTTATTCCAAAAACATTTTGAAATAGTTGAAAATGTAAATCCTTAAAAGTTACTACACATTCTGGTGTTCAATTTGGACAAATCAACAACTAAACAACAAAGACATATCATTAATCCAAATGTATCATATAGCAATAACACAAGTGGCAACACCATATGTTCTCACTCAAGTATAATCTCTAATTCTAAAATGCAGCCACCCAAATAGACAATTTCCTGAAATAGAAGTGTAACTTCACATGCATATAACACACACAGCAGAACCAACACAAATCACAGACTAGCTTATGATCATCAGGAACTGAATTCTAATTGCATAATAACGATCATATAGAAACGACTAAAAAAAACCACCTCTCCTTTACTCACAAAATTGTAATGAGGGAAAACTTACATATTCCATTATTTCAAACTGGTAAACAACATTGCTGTCAAATGCTGAGCGGGGTCCAGAGCGAGTACAGTCAAAGTATTTCAGTAATGCTGGATCATGGTCACCAACAATAGTGACAGTTTCTCCTGTGGTACAAAAAAATTTTCAAAAAAAAATAATTATTCAACATGCGGCAAATTGCCTTTTTGTTGGCTTTATCAGCTCATGAAACAGTTTCCTCTTAGATATAAAAGGCTATATTCACTCACAACAATAAATATATCTCGGTCCTATTTTATTCTTTTACGAAATTAAAATATAGTTAATAAACTAATGAAAATGCACCATGACAACAAGAATTGGGGACAACAACATCAGCATTAACTACACAGTTTCACTACGGAAACATTTTCAGATAAACACAAACAAATACATGGCACAGTGACTAAGATGGAGAAGAACAAGAAAACATGGTGAAAATGTAGAATATACGATACCGGTGGTTTTGTGGCGTGGCCTTTGGACAATGTTGCGGAAAACAACACGGGGTTGAGTCTCTCCTGCCCATCTGGCAATTCATCAAAAGGAACAAACTTTAACGTTAAAATCAACAGCCCCATAATCAAAAACTGATTTCAAAAACAGAGAAGTCCAGAAATAAAAGTTTCGATTTTTTTTGAGGCGAAATTAGGGTTCGAGGAGGTACCCAATGCGGAAATAGGAGGCGCCATTGTCGATGACGATGGGAGTGGCGGAACCAAAGAGGGTGTAATCGGTTTGGCGCTGAATTTTGGAGATGAAAGGCATTGTGTCGGTGAAACTGAAGAAGAAGTGGCTTTAGTTGTGTGTTTCGGCGACACTACAACCTCTGCATGTTGAACAACATAAGTAACAGACATGGTGAGCTCCGTCCCAGTCGGGTAACCCGAACTACTATACGGATCGGGCGAAGTAGAAACGGCTCATTGAAGTAAAACAGTGTCCATTTTCTTTTTTTAAGCCATGCAATACTGAAGTATTCCTTTATTAGCAATCTTGTTCTCAATACCAAGACCATCTCTTACATTATTAATTAAAATTTTGGATAGTAGTATTTAAACCATTTTAGTATTGATTTTATTTTTATTTAGCGTTAGCAATTAGCAACTACTTTAGTTCTTGTAGCATTATATGAGTTAAATCTAATATGTAAATTTGTGATTTTATCACTAACATTTTCATCAAACATATTCATTTTATATATCATACATTTCATATTCATGAAATTTAATATTTATAGTAATTTTAATAGCCTTTTTTTTGTGGGTGTTGGGATGAAAGGTAGAGTCCAAAATAAATGCAAAACTAATTTTCTTATTTTTAAAATAATTAATAAAATTATACTTAAACAATTTTTATATCTTAAGAATATGTAGTCTCGTAATGAAAATAACAACAATTATTATATCATATTATGATAATAGAAGTATGAAACTTGAAATTTTATTTGAAAATTTACTTTAGCTACAATAATATTTTCTTAAAATAGATTAATAAATTTATTTTTGAGAAGACAATTAAGTAATTTATAAGTTCGTCAATCAACTTATTTGATAAAAAAAGTAGAAGAGATATTTAATTAGGGAGTTCCCCCCTCTCCCCCAAACTACTAATTTGTTGAGAATAAAAGTAATTTAATTAATTAATATCCTTGACGCTCCTTCATGATTGAAATCCTCTATATATTTGTTTCTTTTTTTATGTCAACTCTTCCCTTTTTTTCTCATTAAGAAAAAAACTTCCCTTCATTGCCTGACATAAAAAATAATTTTGAAATGAGAGTAAAATTTTATCTAAAATCAGAATAAATTTTATCAAATGTTTTTTTTTTCTTTCTAATGCAATAAAATATACTTTCTTAAGGATAACTCAAGTAAAATATTTTAAAGAAACACTAGAAAAATAAATAATTCATAGAATTATCAAAACTAATTTAGACTTTATCCCTCCCCCCGTTCTCTCTCTCTCTCTCTCTCTCTCTCTCTCTCTCTCTCTCTCTCTCTCTCTCTCTCTCTATATATATATATATATATATATATATATATATATATATATATATACAACATAAGGGATGAGGGACAATAACAAGCCTAGGAAGGTAATAAGAAGGTCGATCCACTTAAGGGATTTCGTGTGATATGGTTAGATAATTCTTGTTGTGCTAGGAGTTAGTTACATGACTAGATATTTTGCTAATTCTGTTATAGCATTAGGAACAATTATGTTAGTTTCATTACTGAGTTTTTTTTATTTTCTTACAATTGGCCAATTGGTGGTTATCAACCCTGCAATTGTTATTTCCTTTTAAATATTAGATAAGTGACTAATAACATCAAGAAGAAAGTTACCATTTAGCTCGATATCACGTAGCTTAGTAGAAAATATATAATAACTGGTCCGACCTGCTCTGTGCTCTACAACACCATGCCAGAGCATACCACTTGCCAGACTTCCCTCGAGCGTCTCGAGGAAGTTGTCGATAAGCTCACCCAAAGCCAGACCACGTTAACTCAAAATCACCAATCTCTATCCCAAGCCCATAATACCCTGAACAACAAATTAGATTGAATGTTGGATCGTCTTGTTGCTTTTACCTCAACCCCTCCTTCTCCTAAACCACCATCGTCCAGCCCCTTACAGACCACACGTGAGACTCGACGTACCGCATTTTTAAAATATCACAATTCTTCGACTACCAGTGCATTCCCGTCGCCGAGAGACTCACTGTTGCTTCCTTTTACATGGAAGGCCCCGCCCTATACTGGTTCCAGTGGATGTCGAGGAACGGGTTCCTGACTTCTTGGCCCGCCATGCTCCAGGCACTGGAGTCTCACTTTGCCCCATCCTATTACGATGATCCACACAACGCTTTATTCAAATTGCAGCAACGCGACATCGTGAATGACTATCTCACAGAATTTGAAAAGCTCACAAACCGGATTGTGGAGCTTGCTCCCCCATTTCTATTGAACTGCTTTATTTCCGACCTCACTCTGGAACTTCGTTGAGAAGTGCAGGAGCTGTAGCCAAATGTCTCTGCCTCAGGTTGTTGCTCTTGCCAAATTGTAGAAGGATAAAATCCTCGATCGTCGTCGCAATCACCGCCAAACACACCATTATCCGCGACAAAACCCTCATCCCCAAACACCAACAACCACACCCTCACCTAAGGTTCCCTTCAAAAGACTGACTCTCGAAGAAATGGCACTCAAGCGAGACAAGGGTCTCTACTATTACTGTAAGGACAAATGGGTGTCCGACCATCGTTGTCAGCCAAGAATGCATCTCCTCATCACAGACGAGGACATGGATTTGACCCTTCCACCAATACATTTTGACACAGAGATTCCAGTTCAACCTTCGTCCCCTCCACTACCCATCAAGCCCAATCTTCAGCTCAGTCTCTATGCAATGCCAGAAATGTCTGCCCCTGAAACCTTTTGTGTGTATGACGTCATTTGCCACCACAAATTCACCATTCTTGTTGACGGCGACAACACACATAACTTTGTACAAACCTGTGTCGCAAAGTTCCTTAATCTACCGTCCAAATCCATTGACCCTTTACAAGTAATGGTGGGAAATGGTGAAGTCATGTAGTGCATACACCTCCATCCTCAGGTTCCATTTTTCATCCAAGGACACCAATTCACTACTGACCTATTTGCATTGCCTTTGAGTGGTGCCGACATCATTCTCAGGGTGCAATAGTTACAACAACTGGGCCCGATTACTACTGACCCCACCTCACTTTCTATGACCTTCACCCATTTGGGCCACCCCATCCAGCTGTTAGTGAATATTTCCTTCAGCCCACCCTTTACTTCAGCCCACCAACTTAAACGCCTGTTACATACCCAAGCCATATCGACCTTTTTCCAAATCACCCCAATTCCCGTCACTAACCATACTTTATCTCCCTCACTCATTCCTGACAACCTCTAGCAGCCCCTGGAACTCACCACCCTCTTATCCCTTTTTAGTGCCTTATTCAACAAACCAACTACACTCCCACCACAACGCCTAATTACCCATCACATTCACCTATTACCTAATTCCAACCTAATCAATGTAAAACCATATCGATACCCTCATAGTCAAAAGGAAAAACTAAAAAAAAAGGTCCAAACCATGCTCGATACCAGACTTATCCGCATAAGCCACAGTCCTTTCTCTTCGCCGATTTTATTGGTAAAAAAAAGGACAACAACTGGAGATGTTGTGTTTATTATCAGACACTTAACGTCATTACCATCAAAGACATATTTCCCATGCCAACCATTGATGAGCTCATCGACGAGTTGGGCTCTGCTTCTTGATTCTCCAAATTAGACCTTTGTCAAGGCTTCCATCAGATACGCATGGCAGAAGATGATATTCATAAAACTATGTTCAAAACTCATCACGACCATTATGAATATTGGGTGATGCCTTTTGGCCTCTGCAACGCGCTGACGAAATTCCAAGTAACGATGAATGAACTGCTCAAGCCCTTTTTCTATAAGTTTGTCGCAGTCTTTTTCAACGACATACTTATTTACAGTTCATCCTAGCCGACCCATCTCAAGCACTTGGAGGTTGTTTTCTCTGCATTGTCCCATGGCTCCTTTCATTTATGAGAGTCTAAATGTTTGTTTACGAAGAACAAACTCCAATATCTGGGACATCTACTGTCGGCAGAGGACGTTGCACTTGATCCCTCAAAAATTAGTGTCATGTTGGAATAGCTCACTCCACAGAATACCACTGACTTGCGAGGTTTCTTGGGCTTGACTGGACTCTACTAGCATTTCATCTGTGGGTATGCAGTCATGGCGACACCCCTTACCAACTTGTTACACAAAGAACAATTCCAATGGACAAATGATTATTCATAGAGAGCCTTTGACCAACTTAAGCAGATAATGACTCAGGCACCAGTGCTGACACCCCCTGACTTCTCTATCCCTTTCTCGCTGGAAACAAATGCTTTTGGCGTCGTGATGGGCGGGGTCCTGTCACAACAAGCACACCCTATAACCTTTTATAGCAAGGTTTTTCGCCCTCGCTTACAATGCTCATCCACATATGTCTGTGAATTGCACGCAATCACCTCAGTGGTGCGCAAGTGGCGTCACTACCTCTTGGGTCACCACTTTGTGATCCTTACTTATGATTAGAGTCTCAAAGAGCTCATGACCTAGATCATCTAGACCCTTGAGCAGCAACATTATTTGTCCAAACTCCTGGGATATGACTACATAATTCAATACCGTCCAGGCTCAGGTAATGCGACTACAGATGCCTTATCCAAGGTAACTCCTCAAGGCCAATGCCTCGTTCTCTCGTTGCCAAATTTCAACTGTCTGGATGAAATTTTCCAATCGCTTCGTCAATCTTCGGTGTTTATGGACCTAATTAGCCAGATAAATGAACACCCTGAGTCCTACTCTAACTACTCAATCCAATGCGACTTAATATTTTACAAAGGTAAAATATGGCTTCCGCCAGAAAATTCCTTCATTCCTTTACTCTTGGCAGAATTCCACTCTACTCCGATAGGAGGCCACATGGGTATCACAAAAACCTTTCATCATCTCTAAGACAATTTTTCTGGGAAGGAATGCACAGAGACGTCTGTTGCTATGTCACCAATTGCCTCACATGCCAACAAATGAAAAACGACAACCGAAAACCCATCGATTTGCTTCAACCTCTGCCTACACCCATTGGAATTTGGGAGGATCTCTCCTTAGACTTCATCACAGGGTTGCCCCAATCCCAATGATATACCACCATCCTACTTGTCGTCAATAGATACTCTAAAGGATCTCATTTCAGGGCCCTGCCACCGCGACACTCTGCCGACATGGTCGCCCTTCTTTTTATAGAAATCATATGCAAATTGCATGGCTTTCCTCGCAGCCTAGTTTCTGATAGGGACCCGTTATTTGTCAGCACTTTCTAGCGGGAATTGTTTCGCCTTAGTGGTACAAAGCTCCGTTTGAGCATAACTTACCACCCGGAAACTGATGGACAAACTGAGGTTCTCAACAGAATACTAGAGCAATACCTTCGTTCATTTGTTCATGGTCGTCCTACATTATGGTCCACTTTTCTGACACTCACAGAATGGAGTTATAACACATTCATACACTCCAGCACCGAGTTATTTCCTTTCGAGATTACATATGGCAAGCCTCCACCTTTGATACCACAATACCTACAAGGTTCTTCTTCGGTCGAAGTAGCATATTCGATCATGACCACTTGCCAAGCTTTACACGCTCAATTACAACACAGACTGCAAAAAGCTCAAGCAATAATGAAACATTTTACAGATCATAATTGACGTGAGGTCTCCTTCGAAGTTGACGATTTGGTTTATGTGCGTCTATGTTCGTACCACCAGATTTCAATTAGGCCACATTACTCCAAATTATCGAAGTGTTTTTACGGGCCCTTCCCAGTCTCAGAAAAATTTGGCCAGGTGGCTTACCACCTCCAACAACCGCCATAATCCAAAATCCACCTAGTGTTTCGTGTTTCACTTTTGAAACTACACCGAGGTCCGTCGCTGACAACTATTGATACCATTCCCCAATTGCAACTGGATAATCATCCAGTCCATCCAGTCGTGGAGTCCTTATCCTTGCTGGATTGGAAATGGAACCATGACACAACTCCTCCTTCACGGATGGTATTGGTTCAATGGAAAGGTCTCGCCCCTGAAGACACTTCGTGGGAGGACTGGGCAACCTTGCAATCAGATTACGACCTCGAGGATGAGGCCGATTTTCCTGGGGAGGGTGTTGATAGAAACAACATAAGGGACAATAATAGGCTCGGGAGGGTAATAAGAAGGCCAACCCACTTAAGGGATTTTGTGTGATATGTTTAGATAATTCTTGTTGTGCTAGGAGTTAGTTACATGGCTAGATATTTTGCTAATTCTATTATAGCATTAGGAACAATTCTATTAGTTCAACTACAGAGTTTGTTATTTTCTTTTAGCTGGTCAATTAGTGGTTATCAACACTGCAGTTGTTATTTCCTTTTAAATATCAGATAATTGAATAATAACAACAAGAAGAAAGTTACCATTTAGCTCAACATCACGTACCTTAGTAGAAAATACATAACATAGACCATAAACTTCTAAAAAGTGTCACATGATTTATTCCCATATTATAAGACACTTATTAGCAAAAAAAAAGCTCTTAAATTATTCTTTGTGAAGCTTCCATGCATGTTGCACCGAGTTTCTTCTTTAATCATAGTGTTTTATTCGTGGTTCTCTTTGAGCTAATATAATTGTGGAAGCAAAGCTTCCAAGCTTATTTTGATGATGCCAAAGACTCAAGTCAAGAATCAAGATTCAAGCAAGTTTCAAGAATCAAAGATACATTCAAACAAGATTAAAGAAATCAAGAAGATTCAAGTGAAGATTCAAGAGAAGACTCAAGATATGCAAGAACCTCTAGAAAAACATCAAGATAAGTATAAAAAGAATTTTTCAAAGAAAAGATTGAATAACACAATTTGTTCAAAAGAATTTTTCAAAGAAAAATCTTTTACCAGAGTTTTTACTCTTTGGTAATGGATTACCATAAGAAAGTAATCAATTACCAGAAACCCAAAACAATTTTAACTATTTTACAATGTAGTAATCGATTACCATGGACATGTAATCGATTACCAATGTTTTTGAACGTTGAATTTCAAATTTCAAGAGTCACAACTTGTGATAAAACTTTTTCAAACTTGTGTAATCGATTACCAGTGTTTCTAAACGTTGGTTTTCAAATCTAAACATGAAGAGTCACAACTGTTGATGTGTAATCGATTATACTATAATGGTAATTGATTATCAGTGACTGGTTTTGAAAAATAAATTGTCAAGAGTCACAACTTTTAAAGTGACTAATTTTGAAGAGAGTCACAATTTTTAAAGTGACTAGTTTTGAAGAGAGTCACAACTTTTGAAGAAATTGCCAAGAGTCACTACTTTTAACATGGTTTTTCAAGAGCCGTCAAATGGCTATAAATATGTGACCATGACACGAATTTCAATACTGATTTTGGATAACTAAATCATTCTTACCATCTTTCTAAAAGTTTTTGTTCAACACTTGTTTTGTCAAGAAAAGTTCATTGGGCAAAAACTTGTGCTATTCTATTTTCTTCCTTTCCTCCATTCTTACAAAAAGCTTTTCAAGAGACCTATTCTTGGTGAATGTTTTCAAGAGAAGGTATTCTTTGTTGCAAACACTGAACACAAGGGACCAACGTTCCTTGGGTTCATTGCAAGAAGCAAAATTTACTTCTTGGTTGATCACTGGACTCAAAAGACCAATGTCTTTTGGGTTCATTACAAGAAGTGGGTATAACTTCTTGGTTATTATCATTGGACACAAGGGACCAACGTTCCTTGGGGTTTATTGCAAGAAGTGGGAATAACTTCTTGGTTGTAATCACTGAACACAAAGGAGGGAAGTCCTTTGTGGTTCATTACTGGTAAAAGATTTTACAAGGATAGTGGAAATCTCAAGCGGGTTGCTTGGGGACTGGATGTAGGCATGGGTTGTGGCTGAACCAGTATTAATTCGGTTTTGCATTCTCTCTTTCCTTAATCACTTTTACTTTCTGTTGTGTTTATATTTCTTTAAAGTTACTTCTCCTTATTTATTATTCGAGTAACTTATAATTAAAGAAATAATTGAATCTAGTGAATATCTAAGAAAGAGAAATTTTCAATTAGAAATAGTCAACGAAATCATAATTCAATCCTCCCTTCTTAAAATTTCTGAGGTCACTTGTCCAACAATAATACCCCTTAAATAAAAAATAAATAAATAAAAAGTTGAGCCAAATAGATGAATATTGTAAATTATGTGATATTATTGTATTTAATTCTTATGGATTAAAAAAATATAAAAGGTCAACGAAGATATACAACAATATTCATACATATAATCATCATACAAGAACTCTATTCATGGCATAGTGCATGCATGTGTTTTAATTTCATAATTTCATTTTAAAGAAATAATTCCATTTAAAATATATTCAAAATAAAGTAGAAAAAAATGTACAATTCATTCCTCATTTCTATAGTCAATATATAAATAATAAATTAACAACCGTCTCCATTCATTGGTTTTTTATTGTTTCGCTAAGAACTTGATATAATCATATCTATGGATGCATGTCTGGATGTGCAATTAACTTCTCATATTATAGACTAACAAGAATACTATTCTTCATCATTTTCACTTGATTTTGTTACCTAAAAAACCTTCACTTGATTCACAATTCAGGCATTACATGTTCCACCACCATTCACCAATGACTTTTGGCGACAGTATAGTACTATACCTCATCACTTTCACTTGTCTCCATCACTCAACAAAGCCCAGCCTTCAAACTTGAACGGTGACACGTTATTCCAAGGTCATAATCATCAGCTCTCAACAACCAACTCTTTGATCTGCTCTTCAGGTTTGTTCACACTGAGTTTCTTTCAGCTTGATGACTCTGAAGATTTCTACCTTGGAATCAGACTCTCAGCTGTTAATTCTAGTTATAACTGGGTTGCCAATAGAGACAAGCCAATCCATGAAGACCCTTCAGTGGCTTTCACAATTGATCAATATGGTAACTTGATAATTATTTCCAACATGGAAATCCACTATTATGCTCTATTCTTCTTCTTAAGCAGCAAAAAGTTATAAAAACAATGGTAACTTTGTGCTTCATGAAATGAATAACCAAGATGGATCAGTGAAGAGGATATTGTGGCAAAGCTTTGATTATCCCAAAAACATGCTTTAACCAGGGATGAATTGAAGCTAGGGTTTGACAGAACAACAAGCCATAATTGGTCAATAACATCATGGAGAAGTGGCAAGTCTCCTTTGTCAGGGTCTTTCACCCTTGGCCTTGACCATAAAACGAAGCAAATGGTGATGTTGTGGAGAGGGAAGATTGTTTGGAGTAGTGGCCAATGGAAAAATGCAAGTTTTGCCAATTTAAAGTGGTCACCTTTTGATAAGGACTTTGTTTTTTAGTACCACTTAGATGAAAATGTAACATACGTGAAGTATGTTCTTGTTTATGGTTATATCATGATGGGATCTTTGGGTATAATATATGGTAGCAGTGGTGCAACTTCTATGACTCGAGAGTTAGTCTAGTAGAAAAATACTTCTTCAAAAAACAAAATCGCATCATGGTTGTGCAACTTCTGTTTTCTTGAGCTAAGAAGGCCCTTTGTATAAAATTTTCATATTTGGAGGAGTGTCATTTACTGAGTGGGAGGATATTATGCGTGAAACCATAAAACTAAGGGGTTTCCTTCCATACATCTAACCATGGAGATATAGTGCTACATTGGACACATGGCAGCTTTCAATTTGTTCACCTGGTCTAAGCATCCACCTTAATAAAAAAGAATAAATATTGTAATTTCTTCTTTTTGTTGGTTTTTTCTCTTTCAATTTTTGAGAGTAGGTAAAATATTATTTTAATTTAATCAAATTATTTTAACTGTGATTGTTATTGTTAATTAGCAATAACCCCCTTTTTTTTTAGTGTATTTGAACCGGTTCTCTCAAACTCAGATGAATCCCTAAATCCCCAATTCTCTAATTGAGCGATTTCTTCTCCCAAACCTTCTTGAGTTCTTGTTGAAGTCTGACGAACTCGATCTCCTTCCACCGCGGAGAGTGCATCCATTGCCGAGAACTGCACCACATCCACAACTGAATGAGGGCCTTTGTCTTCAACTTTCACCTTCGTTTTCGTCGTTGCGGAACTCGTTGAGGCACATGACACATTCCAGCGTCGTGACCTTTCCGATCTTCAGCGCCTTAACCTCGAAGTACACGATCGTCGGACACGCCATCGTGTCGAGGTCGAGCGTACGGTTCTTCTACTATACGGAAAAATAAGAAGAAACTGCAGAAAGTAATAACAACAACAGTACTATTAGTGCTTCTAGCGAGATGATGGCAGCTTTCTGCTTCGTGAAATGAACCAAAATGGATCTGTGAAGAGGGTATTGTGGGAAAGCTTTGATTACCCCACAGACGTAATTATACCAGGGATGAAGCTTTCACAGAAAAAACAGGCCTTAATCAGTCTATAACATCATGGAGAATTGATAAGTCTCCTTTGTCAGGGTCTTTCAGTTGCAATTAACCTAAACTTATTGTAATATTGTTGGTAGTAATAGTAATGGTTGTTAGTAGGGAGATTTGAATTTAAGATTTAATAACATTTTTAATTTGCCTCTTAAAGATCCATCCATTATTACTGCTAACTTTGCTGTGGTTTATTTGTTGTTTTTTAAAACTCATATTCTTATCCATTTTCCCCACTCGATTTGTACCCAGGTCCATTTCTAGTATTAATTTTGCTGCCCCTTTAAATAATTCATTTGTTTAAGCAGCCTTAGTATTTTGTGGTTCCCGTAGTATTTGACTTAATGCTGCTGTCTCAACCTCTCAAATGCTGATAGGATTGTTTAATAAAAAAGTGTTATGGATAGTAGTATAGTAGCATTGCAGAAGTGTTATTAGTAGTAATATATTCGAAAAAGGCTTTTGTTGTTGAATGACTGAACTGAACACAAAGACATAACATAATTCTAGTGGTAATAGCACTTAGACAAACCGAGGGAAGAAAGCTTATGTGTTAACATGCCAAAAATAAAGGAAAAAACATTAAGTGAATATATGAACCAAGGAGTTAGTGTCTAATTAACATCTGAGATAACAATCAAAAGATAGCACAGGTCAAATATATTACATAACATAAACAATCGTAGCAGCTTGAATTTAGAAAGAAAAAAAGGATAAAAACTTTTCAAAACTCATCCGATGATACAATTGTATCATTTGAAGCATAAAACTCACCTATATTAGACATCTTCCTTTCCCTTATAGTAAGACATAGGAAATCCCAAGTGTTCGCTCTTGTCATCACAACATAAAAAAAAAGACCTTCAGCTATAGTCTACATAATAATAATAACAATAATTAAACAAAACCAAAAAAATCACACAAACTAACAAACCCTAATTGGAATTGGAATAATAAAAGAGAGGGTAGAAAGAAGGCATGTGCTTGTTAAAAACTTCATTTTTTTAGCCCACTCAACAAAGCAACAGTTGATATCTTAAAAAATTGAAACTCAAGTACCCATGATTTTGTTTCGGTTTATTTTCTGGTTAAAAATTGGAGATTGAAAGTTAGAAAGTGAAAGAGAAAAGTAAAAACCAGTAAGTAGGAGTGAAGGCACTGGGAACCCCAAAGATGATGACCTTCTTACTGTTGGTTGTGTTGTGGTAATTTGGTTATCTAGTGAAGTAACTTCAAATTATAACAACTTAATTAAATGTTATAAATAAATAGCTGCTTTTTCTTCTTCTTTTTTTTCCTTTCAATTTGGTATATTTTAAAATCAAAATTTGACAAATGAATAACATTATAAACTACAAAGATACTATTATTATTCTTGTTTTAACTTGCGTTTCCACTGGTGGATAAATCTCTGGCCTACGTTATAAATAGGACCTGTACCTAAGTAGGCATGCAGCGATGTCATGAACACTATCTTCTAGTGCTCATTTCTTATTAGATTTTGTCCAACGCAAAGCCTTATACCAAAAAATGAACAATATATAAAAATTGAAACAAAAAAATTAAACCAAAAAAGACCTTGATTCTAGTAGAAACATTTTGTCAAACACCTCATAAGCAAAATAAATTTCAACAATTAAAATAAGCAAACACGAGACTAATTTTAGGTAAAAATAAATTTCATGTTTGAAACTAACATGAGTCCCATGGGATACATGTAATGTTTTCAGTTTAGGTTGGTATCATGACTAAGTGGTATTGGAAATCTTTGAGATTACCAATGAAATTAGAACTAAAATAGTCTATTTTAAAATCAAAATTTGACAAATGAATAACATTATAAACTACAAAGATACTATTATTATTCTCGTTTTAACCTATGTTTCCACTGGTGGATAAATCTCTGGTCTGTGTTATAAATAGGACCTGTACCTACGTAGGAATGGAGCAACGTCATGAACACTATCTTCTGGTGCTTATTTCTTATTAAATTTTGTCCAACTCAGCCTTATACCAAAAAAATGAACAATATACAAAAATTGAAACAAAAAAATTAAATAAAAAAAGATCTTGATCCTAGTAGAAATATTATGTCAAACACCTCATAAGCAAAACAAATTTTAATAATTAAAATAAACAAAACAAATTTCAACAACTAAAATAAGCAAAAGTGAGACTAATTTTAGGTAAAAATAAATTTTATGTTTGAAACTAACATGAGTCCCACAGGATACATTTAATGTTTTCAACTTAGGTTGATATCATGACTAAGTGCTATGATAGACAATCTTTGAGATTACCAATGAAATTAGAACTAAATAATATATTTTAAAATCAAAATTTGACAAATGAATAACATTATAAACTACAAAGATACTATTGTTATTCTTATTTTGACTGGAAAAAGATTTGACAAATGAATAACATTACCATTGATGGGTAAATCTCTAGTCTGTGTTATAAATAGGCAAGCAGTGACACGATGAATACTATCTTCTATAACAATTCTCTTAAGTATAATATTATTTAATTTGGACTTAAATGATGCGGACTTAAGTTGTAAAATTGAGATATTTTCATAAAATAAGATTTTATTAATAGTGTGTGACCATTAGGTAACTTGGAAAATGAGATTCTATTAATTTCCTATTTGCATCAATACAACAATATCATTCCAATAAGGTTAAAAATAATTAATGATGATAAAACTAATATTAAAAAATTTAAGATTAATTATACTTTCAATTTTTCTACCATTAATGAGTGTTGATATTTCTCAAATTTGGTCAGACCCTAAAGAAAATAAAGTTGAATTTTAATCTTTCATATTTGTCACTCTGTAACAAGAGCTCGATCGTCCACTTCTACTTATTTCATCACTTATTTTATCATATCACATACTTATATCCTTTTCTTATTTGTCACTACGTGTACTGAATTGATTTTCAATTATAATTGATCTTATCTCACATGCCAGTGCCTTGTCTACGTTGATTTTTGTTTTTCTGATTTATCTAGGGTCTCCTCCGGATTATATTAGTTTATTTTTGCAGTCTTTTTCTATCTACTTTAAGCTAAAGCCCCTTGTATTCAAAAGTATTTGAAAAAGTCAGCGAACACAACAATATTTTTGTTGGTAACGACGAACACAACAACATTCATCGCGTAACGGAAACAAATATTTTTTCCCCAGGTCGATAAATGACAATTGACCCCGTTCATTTTTTTAATTGACTACATTGAATATGTGCGACATCTGTTCCCTTGGCTAAGGCCATTTGAATTCAGAAGGAAAAAAAAAAAGAAAAAAAGTCAAACAATCAAATTTAATCCTGAGATTTGTAAAATTTTCTTATTGAGAATGGGAGGATCTTTAATTAAGTGTGGGGGATGGAAACATAAAACTCTAACACAAGCAAACTCGAATTCGTTCCAAAACGGCTTATTATTTTAGTAGGTCAAATTAATGAATAACAAATAACCCCTTTCATTTATACTTATTTTTTCCCTAATGTCATATAATTAATTATATGAAAATGATAGTGCAAATTCATATATATATATATATATATATATATATATATATATATATATATATATATATATATATATATATATATATATATATATATATATAATATAGGCTAATAAGATCAAAAGTGTTTTGTGGTAGACATAATTCCAGTTCCACCAACCATGACTTTCAGCCAAAGTATGCTATCCATCATCACTTTTACTTGTTTCATTCACATAACGAAGCCTTCAAACTTGAACACAGACACGTTAAGCTAGGGTCACCAGCTCACAACAGCTGAGTTTCTTTCAGTACGAAGGCTCTGAAAATATCTACCTTGGAGTTAGACCAACTGCTGATAATTCAAGTGATAGTTATTTCTGGATTGCCAATAGAGGCATGCCAATCCGTGACCCTTTAGTGGTTCTCACAATTGATCAATATGGTAACATGAAAATTGTTTCCAAAGGAGGAAATTCCACTATCATGCTCTATTCTTCTTCTGAACCTGAAAGTAATAACAACAACAACAGTACTATCAGTGCCATCTTGCAAGATAATGACAACTTTCGGCTTCATGAAATGAACCAAGATGGATCTGAGAAGAGGAGATTATGGGAAAGCTTTGATTACCCCGCATTCTCAATTTTATCTGGGATGAAGCTAGGGTTTAACAGAAAAACAGGCCATAATTGGTCTATAACATCATGGATCGGAGAAGTGATAAGTCTCCTTTGTCAGGGTCTTTCAGCCTTGGCCTTGACCACAAAACGAAGGAATTGGTTATTTGGTGAAGAGGGAAGATTGTTTGGAGTAGTGGCCAATGGAACGATGGAATTTTTGCCAAATTAAACTCGTCATCTTTTGATAAGGACTTTGTTTTTGAGTACCAATCGGATGAAAATGAAACGTGCGTGATATATGTTCCATTTAATTTTATCTACTGAGATGCTTTGGATTCAATATGTGGCGGCGTTTCTGGTGCCTCTGACTCATGCATCGATAATAATTACTTTCTCCAAGGTTGTTCAATGCCAAGTCTTCCCAAATGCAGAGATAATGATCATAGTTTATACTCTAGTAATTGGAGTAGCTATGGGGTGATGTCTAGTAAAGGTTTCAAATTTGATCAAAGTGAGAAGCTGAGCAACTTTGACTGCTGGATGAAGTGCTTGAATAACTGCACCTGTGAGGCCTACTCTTACACTAATGAGGATGAAACTGGCTGAATAGTTTTACATTAATGCAAAACTATTGAAGGAATTGCACAAGGATTTGTGTATTTACATCAATATTCAAGATTGAAAGTGATACATAGAGACTTGAAAGCGGGCAGATTTTGGCATGGGCGCAGAATATTTGGAATGACAGAAACTGGAGAACATACTAATAGAATTGTTGGAACATAATGAGGATATTTTTTTTCTTTCAAACATTTAGTATCTATATCATATTTTAATTATGTTAGCATTTTTCCAAGCTCTAAATTGTTTGATGGGTTAATATTATTCTTCTAGTGGCTATATGTCTCCAGAGTAGGGGTGGATAAGCGAACCGGTTCATCTCATATAAAATGATAGTGGACTGGGTCAGTCCATCTCGCACTCTTACATAGACTTAATATATTGGTTCTCCTCCGTCCAACGGATCTCACAGGTTAAATAGGTTGGTCTGCGGGCCTAATTTTTTTTAAAAAACTACAATTTTAAAATAAATATATTTTTTTCTTAAAAAATAATCAATTACACTCAATTATATATATATATTTTAAAAAATCTTAATAAATCTCTAATAAATATTCAATTACAAAAGTTTTCACACTATCAAATAAATTTTCAACATAAATGCAAAGAAATTTTAGATTGGATTTTTAAGATTAATTGAGTTTGAGTTGAACTTAACCAGTGGTTGTGGGTTTACGGGAATGGGCCTAAAATCTTGTATAGTCATAAATTTTTTTAAAAATTTAGTCCATGACTGGCGCGAGGGCTGGGCCATGGACCTAAATCCGTTCACCTACCCCTACTCCAAAGTAAGCTTTGATGGGTGTCATCTCAACTAAAACTGATGTTGGCATTCTAGTGCTAGAGATTCTAAGTGGAAAGAAAAATAGAAATGATTACCCATTGAATCCTGATGTTATGTAAGTGATGTCAAACCATGCAATTAATGAAGGATATAAATATGTTATTGGTTTGACAATTAACAAAGCATGTTCATTTTAGGCATGGAAATTATGGAACGAAGGTGAAGCTCTAAACTTAATGGACACAACTTTGGATGGGTCATACTCTCCTACCCAAGTGTTACGGTACATTCATATTGGTCTGTTATGCACACAAGATCAAGCAAGAGACAGACCCACTAAGTTTGAGGTTGTTTCATTTCTTTCAAATGAAATTGCTCATTTACCACCACCGAAACAACCAGGATTTTGTAACATTGGAGTCATGGAAGAGACAAAGCAGCCCAACAGCTGTTCCATAAATGAGACAACAAATTCATTGACATCGGGTAGATAAATTGTATACGCTCTTGGAAAAGTTCAAAGTTCATAAATTTTTTGTGAATGTAAATAGTCATGACAAGTGGAAAAGTCCCCAATGTATTTATTTTGAGGTTGGAAGTGACAAGATCTATTAGAAGACTAGTTAGGATTTAAGATAATAGGTTCTTTAGGGTGTGTTTAGTTTGTATTTTCATTTTTTAAAAATTGTTTTCATTTTTAAAAGATTAAAATTCTAAAATCATGTTTGATTTGACTTCTTGTTTTCTGCTTCAAGAAATAAAAATACTGAAAATGTGTTTTCAAAAGAAAATGTATTTTTAGATTTGCTTAAAATTACATTTCTTCCCACCACGTTTTCATTTTACTTAAAATGAGATTTCTGGTTTCAACTGAAAACGAGATTTTATTGTTTCTAGTTTTTGGTTCATTTAAGAAAATATTTTCACTGAAAATATTTTCAAAAATTCAATCAAACATATTTTTATCATTTTCTATTTCTAATGAAAATGAAAATAAAAAACAGTCAAATCAAACACCTCCTTAATTTTTCAAAATTTGTAAAAATGCTAAAAAAAATTCCACTTAAGTGGGTTGTGGTTAACATTTGTTAGAACAGATAGAGTGTACTTCTATGCGGTGTAAAATTGTCATCATGTGAGAGCGAAATGGTCAGCACTAGAAATTCTTTGTTAATTTACTTGTTCAAGAGTTTGTTAAACATATATAATAATTTATTGTATCAATTAGAACTAATCACTTTGAAGGATGGAGTTGTTGTATTGACACACAAAAAAATATATATATAAGGAAGATAAGTCACCTCAAGCGCAAGATTGTGACTAATAATGTTTGAAGACATTTCTAGCATCAATTTACAATGAGTAAATAATAATTTTATATAATTTACTTAGACTGCACGATTTTGAATTTGAAAATAAGAATATGACACTTTAAGTTTTTTTATTTCTGCACTTCCAGAATTGTTTTTTGCAGTTTTCATATTACTTCTGGAATCATCATTTCGAAATATGAAAAATGCAGAAAGCAATTGCCCATCGAAAAAATCCTTTCGGTTTGTGGATCTTACAAGTCACTTAACCACGCAAGTCCAATACGGATAGTGTTGCACATCAAGGCTCCACGAATGAGTGGGGACAACTCAGCTAGGGTTGGTGAGGGCATTTCAGACCAAGAAGCAAATTTACTACTGAGATAATTACTTTGCTGTTGAAATTGTCATTCTAATAAATGTGAAAGCAAAATGGCCAGCACTAGAAATTCTTTTCTAATTTATTTGTTCAAGATTTTGCAAAAGATATATAATAATGTTTTGTATCAAGATCAAAGTCAGCTTAAAGATAAAAATAACTAAAGCTTTAGACCTATTAGTACTTAGCATTAGTTTTTTTAAGAAAAAAAAAAGTCACACATGTTAATTGAAAATCTAAAAGATCCCATATCTCACTCTTTTCTTTAAAGAAATTTTTTTCTCACAATTTTTATTTTAAGTCTTCCTTTGTATCGGATTAGTCCTAATCAAGCACTAATCACTTTGAAGATGGTAGAGTTGTTGTATGAAATAAAATATAACAAACATAAGTCACCTCAACCGCACAAGACATTGACTAACAATGCTGAAAACATCTGTTGTATTGATTTACATTGTATAAATAATAATTTTATATAATTTACTTAGACCACACAACTTCGAATTTGAAAATGAAAATGGCTATGGCACGGCAGGTGCCCATTAGGCAATGTTGTAGAAAACATGAAGCCTGGCGATCTTACTAGTCACTAGAAATGGGTCTCAATTCCATAAAACAAGGCCCAAACATCGGAATAACTATTCACACTACCACATTTGCTATTTAAATTACCAACCTCTGTGAAATTTCTATTTTTCCTACTCACCAAATTCCTACACTCCCTCCCCTTCCCTTCTCCTTAGATCCAAAACTACCGCCAGAACCACGCTACCCCTCCCTCTGCACAACTCGTCGTTGATATGCACCGCAACACTAGCCACCTTGCCTCCCTTTGAGATCGAGCACCCATGTTTTTCTTTTTTGGGTTTTGTTGCAGGTTTTGTTGTTGTTGAATCTATGCTATTGGAAATGGATTTGGGATGAGGATATGGGTACTGTAACATCCCGATTGAATCACACCAGAATGAAAGAGATTCAAAGGTTGCATAGGTATGAGACCGTGCAGTTGAGGATAACTTAAAATAATTAATTGGTATTATCTATACCAACAAGATGCATCTACTTTTTGATAGTCCATCACATAAGAACTCCATAGTTAATTGTGCTTGGTTTGAAGTAGTTTTGGGATGAGTGACCTTTTAGGAAATTTACCAAAAAATGTGTGAGTGAGGACAAAGTAAGCTGAAAAGTCTCGTGTTGATTTATGAGGTCTTAGAAACCGTCAGAGTTGATAAATTGAAAATCAGAGATGTTACAATAAACATAAATCTATGATGTTAAGTCAATAATAATAGAAATACAATTTCAATTTCACTGTACAGTATATAAGTTGTGCAATGAAAATACAATTTTATTATATAGTTGTTCAACATAATCATAATTTTGTGGAAAAAATATTTTCAGAATAAACAAATAAATTTAAAGCTCACGTGGGTAATTGCCGGTAGTAGTTTCCCACAAACACGCAGCCTCAAAGGCCCACTAACCACGTGACGCCAAGGCAAAAGCCCTCAGAAAAAAATGTAATATTTATAATTTAATAAAACCATTTTATATTCGAAGTGTTTAAAAGTATAATAGGTGATATGATAGAAAAAAATATGAGCATTAATGAGGTGTTTGGAATAATATAGTCTTCATATATCATTATTTGTATAATATTTTAAAAAATATTGTAAAATTATTATATGACTTTTATAGTTTTAACTGTCTTCTCCAAAGCCATAGTGACCTTTGACCCGTCTATATATATGCTAAATTCAGATTATGTCGGGTGCATCTTTCCTCAAAAATGACTTTAAGCAAAAGAATGGTAAGCTTCATAACTTTTACTTGTTTCTTGCACCTAACAAAGCCTTCAAACTTGAGGGAAGACACGTTGCTCCAAGGCCATCAACTTGGATCAACCAACCGTTTGATTTCTCCTTCAGGTTTATACACACTGCGTTTCTTTCAGCTTGATGATGGCTCTGACGCTAACAGCAAATTCTACCTTGGCGTATCAGCCAATAAATTCCACTACTACGTTTGGGTTGCCAACAGAGATAATCCAATCCACGACGACCCTGGAGTTCTCACTATTGATGAATTTTCCAACCTGAAAATTCTGTCTAGTACTACCACTATGATGCTATATTCAGTTGAAGCAGAAAATACTAACAAAAGTGTTCGTGCCACTTTGCTAGACACAGGAAACTTTGTGCTTCATGAGTTGAACCCAGATGGAATATCTGTGAAGAGGGTGTTATGGCAGAGTTTTGATTACCCCACAGACACAATTTTACCAGGGATGAAGCTTGGCTATGACAAGAACACTGGTCATACTTGGTCTATAACAGCAAGGAGAAGTTATAGAACTCTTTGGTCAGGGTCTTTCTCTCTCAGCCTTGATCCCAAAACTAACCAATTGGTTAGTAGGTGGAGAGAGGCAATCATATGGAGCAGTGGAGAATGGAGAAATGGAAGCTTTAGCAACTTGAACTCTTCATCACTTTACAAGGAGAACTTCAATTTCACTTTCTTTTCAAATGAAAGTGTGACTTACTTTGAATATGCTTCAGTTTCTGGTTATTTCACCATGGAGCCATTGGGTAGATTGAATGCTAGTGGTGCCGCTTACTCATGCGTTGATATTGAGATTGTCCCTGGTTGTACAATGCCACGGCCTCCCAAATGCAGGGAAGATGATGATTTGTACTTGCCCAATTGGAATAGCTTAGGAGCAATGTCAAGGAGAGGATTCATATTTGATGAAAGAGAGAACTTGACTATTTCTGATTGCTGGATGAAGTGCTTGAAAAATTGCTCATGTGTGGCCTACACTTATGCAAAGGAGGATGCAACTGGCTGCGAGATATGGAGCAGAGACGACACATCATATTTTGTTGAGACTAATTCCGGTGTTGGTCGTCCAATTTTCTTCTTTCAGACTGAAACCAAAGCTAGTAAGTTCATACAAATGATACAATCAGTCTATACATTCTACTACATACAGTGAGAGATTTTGTTTTGTATAAACTAGTAAGATACTAGTGCATTCAAATGGGTTATTCGTTTTTTTACACGTGTATATATAGAATATATACTTGTTTAAAAAATTAAATTTTTATATTAACCTCAAACTTAATATATTCAGTAATCACTAGAGTTTTAAATATGTAATTATATTAAATAAATAAATAAAAACTTAATATATTTCTCATTTTTAATATTCACTTTAGTAATAACCAAGAAAAACAAATATTATCATATCCCTTAATATATTTCTCTTTTTTTTCTCGTTTTGTTTTAATCTTTCCTTTACTCATCTCACACTCTTGCATGGGGTGTGAAAAAATTATTTTGTTATAATCTGTATGAATATGGAGTAGTATTGATAAGTTTTTTATAATATTTGTTTAATTACAAATATAGAAAATAGCAATCTTTCTTCCCATGCAGAACACAAGAAGAGGAGAATATGGATCGCAGTTGCTACGGTTGGAGTTCTTCTCCTCATAATCTCATTCATGACATGCTTTATTATGTTGTGGAGAAAACAAAAAGAAAGAGGTAAATTTATCGTATGGAATTGTGGAAATTCAGAAGAAGTTGAAATTATTTTTAATAATATTATCAACAGCTTGCAAGCAGTGGACTTTAGTTCAACTAATTAATAATAATAAATAGGACCACCCGAATTCAAATGGACCTATCTAATCCTTGAAGTTTTTATCATTTTATGTATTATCATATGCAGTCGAAAAACGTAAGAAACGAGCAAGTCTCTTCTATGACACTGAAATTTCTGTTGCATACGATGAAGGAAGAGAACAATGGAATGAGAAGAGGACAGGTAATGATGCACATATATTCGACTTAATAACCATTCTAGAGGCAACCGACAATTTCTCCTTCACAAATAAGATTGGGGAGGGTGGCTTTGGACCTGTTTACAAGGTAATTAATAAATTCTTATAATTCTACTGTTTAAAGTTATTAAATATAATATTGTTAACACGGTATAAATTTATTTATATTTTTCACTTCTATGTATAAATATTTATACACACATAAATTTGAAATTATGTTCGTTGTTCAATTTAGGTACTCGACCTCAACTAGTTTTTCAACAATCAGTATGCATCTAACAATTTTTTTTTAATTTTCGTTAATATAAGGTTCTTTTAGCATTAACTACATACTTCATAAATAAATAAGAATATTTATTTTTTAGGGGAAATTGTCAAATGGCCAAGAAATAGCTATAAAGAGACTTTCCAAAAGCTCAGGACAAGGATTGGTAGAGTTCAAAAATGAAGCTATGTTAATCGTGAAACTCCAGCACACTAATCTAGTGAGGCTTTTAGGTTTTTGCAGTGACAGAGAAGAAAGGATATTAGTCTACGAATACATGTCCAACAAAAGTTTGAATTTATATCTTTTTGGTATGAATAGCTTATGCCTATGGTTTCAATATTTCATCTGTTTGAGACTATGGTTTCAATTAATTGTTTATTTTTCTTTCCTTCAAAATAGACTCCACCAAAAGAAATGTGTTAGAATGGAAGACAAGATACAGGATTATCCAAGGAGTTGCGCAAGGGCTTGTATATTTACATCAATATTCAAGATTAAAAGTGATACATAGAGACTTGAAAGCTAGCAACATTTTATTGGACAATGAGTTGAATCCAAAGATATCAGATTTTGGAATGGCTCGAATATTTAAATTGACACAATCTGAAGAAAAAACAAATAGGGTTGTTGGGACATAGTAAGTATCTTTGTGATGAAATTTTCACTTTACACTTTTTTTTTGCAAGCACTTATATAATATTATTTATTCATTTATTTTCAGTGGTTATATGTCTCCTGAGTACGCCATGAGTGGAGTCATCTCAACCAAAACTGATGTATATAGTTTTGGCGTCTTACTTCTTGAGATTGTAAGTGGAAAGAAAAACAATTGTGATGATTATCCACTCAATCTTATAGGATATGTAAGTTACATCAAAACCATGCAATTGGGTACTAAAATAAAATTCAATTTGATCTACTTAAAAATTAATTGTATTAATTTGTTTCAGGCATGGAAATTATGGAATCAAGGAGAAGCTCTAAAGCTAGTTGACACAATGTTGAATGGATCATGCCCCCACATCCAAGTAATACGATGCATTCATATAGGTCTCTTATGCACTCAAGACCAAGCAAAGGACAGACCCACTATGCTTGATGTCATTTCTTTTCTTTCAAATGAAAATACCCAATTACCTCCACCTATACAACCATCACTTTATACCATCAATGGTGTGAAGGAGGCAAAGCAGCATAAAAGTTGTTCTATCAATGAGATAACAAATTCAATGACATCGGGTAGATAATTTATTCATAGGTTGCGCGGTTCAAATTTCTCTGTATAATTTGAGTGACATACATGAGCATTGCAAAAATCTCGCCAATATATTGACCTTTTGATACAATGCGAAATTTATTGGAAGGTTAGGCATTAAAATGAAAATAAAACAAACTCTTTCATATTGATGAGATGCAAAAGTATCCATTATTATTAAGTTGGTTAGTGAGCAGTGAGTTTTGATTAGTGCTTTGTAAAAATAGACATTACTCTATTATATTTTTTTTCATTTTTTTATATGACATTATAGATTATTTAGCTTGTTTTAAAGTGTTTATTATTGTAGAAATAAAAAATTATTAGTCATTTTTGTAACAATATAGCCATTTATTATTTATGGATCAGTTTGGATTGATTTTGAATCAATCAAAGATTAAGTTAACCTATAAGTCGATTCAATTAAATTGTATTTTTTTAAGAGAGTTTGTTTGACCAAATGTTATCATATTCTCATAAATGTGCAAATGTAAATATAATATTCTTTTTTTAGAGTGGGTGAGGTGAGGTAGTCATCATACTAAGAGGGATTTGTAGGATCAAAGTGAATAAGGGTTTATGTTTCCTTTTTATCTTTTGTCTGGTGATTATGATACTGTTTGTGCTTCTATATTAATACAATTAAATATATTTGCCTATAAAAAAAAATTAACATGTTTAATACAAGTTTTGAAAAAACATTCTTGGATATAATTGAATCCTAAAAATGTTATAATTCCATGAGGAAGGGTTGCAAAAGTGATATTCATATAGGAATATGAAAGTTTATTGTCTAATACACATCAAACTTTCAATTTTTATTTATTTTAATTTAAATTATTTTAATTTTTAAAAATTATTCTAACAAATATTAAAATATAACCAAATAGATTTTTTTAAAATACTCAAAAATGATATTCTCATGTGCCAGAAGTAACATTCTTAAAAATATAAAAAGATTTCGTAAAATAAACATTGCTTAAATAAATATTCAATCCAATCCAGTTTGAATTGTATTAGATTATTCGATTTCTACCTATACATGCTTACTGATATTTAACTTCCTACTTTTACTTATGCCCTTAGCTCCAAATCTTGAATTATATACGCCTTTACCAACACATCATGAAAAATATTCATCCAATGCCATTAAGTTCTAAAGTTCAGAAAATGCACGGAAAAGGAGAAATATTCATAGTAAGAAACAAGTAAGCAATAAGCACTTTTATAACTTTGAGATATATGAAGGGCAATATTTCATGAGCTCACTAAAATTACACCAAAACAGCAACCCAAATTTCAAACTTACCCACTGAAGTAGCTGCAAATCAAGCAATCAAAATAGAACATATAGCTATAGAAGAAAAGTACAGAAACAGAGAAAGAAAATGAATACGGTAATTTTTTTAGAAAAGAAAAAAGAAACAAAAAAAACTACCATCTCTCTTAAATCATAACGCAACATGTCTTGCGAGATCACTAACTCGTGATAAAACACATAAAGTTAAGTAATTCAGGTTACATACTTACATGTGAAACACAAACATAATAACGTATGGGTAACAGATCATTTATAATTTTATATAGATCTGATCGGTTTGTATTTGTTACTGGTTTGTAAGGGTTGGGTAACCGTGTACCCTTTATCTTTTTTTTTCTTCTTTTTTAATGAAATATTTTTTGCTCATAAAAAAATGTATGGGTAACAAACATATTAGTTAGGTTTTGGATTGGTTCAGTTTTATAAACACCATACAAAAATCGAATCGAACTGATCAATTATGCAAAAGATATATAGTACAAAATAATTTGGTTTATCGATTTGAGTTTTTTTAAATTGGGTTGGATTTGAAGATTCCTATTTATTAGCATTTCATCTTAAACAAATTCTTAATTACATTCTAACCTTTTTAGTAAAGATAAATCTATTAAAAAAATATTTTATCATAGTAATTTATATAGCTAACAATTTTATTACGAAATATATATTACCGTAAAAGATAAATATATAATATGAAACGATAATATATGTTTTCATGCAAAATGTTGTTTGAAATAATGATATTTTAATAAAGTGATAATATTTTATTGGTTTAAAATTAATCTTTTTTTGTCGCTCTAATTTAAAGAAGAAAAAACTGTTTTAGTCCCCCCAACCCGAATGACGTTAGAGACTTCTCTTATGTTGCTAGTGAATTAGGTGTCACGTAAAAACCCATTTTGTTTTTGCACTCTTATTATCAAACATCCTATTATGTGTTTATTTTTCTTTCAATGTATTTACTTTTTCCGCATTTTGACTAGCTAAATATTTTGAAAAAATCTTTTAGAATTTTGAAATATTTTTAATCCAAAAGGAAATTTGTTTTGAAATCACCGATTATATTTAATGTGCCAAACGACTAAAATGATGTCATTAACTCTTTTGATTTAATAATTTAAAAAATATAATTTATTAAAAATTATATGTGACTACCTTGTCAAATATCTTAATGACTTAACAAGTCGATAAATTGTTAACGTTACTATTACTTGATTGCAACGCTAGCTGAAACAAACAAAACATACAAAGATAAAATAATTTAAAATTAAAATCTTTAAAAATAACTAAAATCAAAAGCTAGCTTCTTAACTTATAGGGAACATAAAAGAAATTTAGGGAAGGGAACAAAAATTATTTAAACCTCAAATAATTCTCCCAACAATATGAATGATACAAATAACCGTTTCCTAAAGCATTTAAAACACTCACTTTCAAATGAATTTACCCATTGGAAATCTTCAAACCGACTTTAAAACTTTTCTGAGACGGAACGAATAATAATTATAACTATATTTAACAACCAGAACATTTAATTAGAATATTGGAATAACTGGCTATTGAAAAGATGCTTGAACCATGCTCGTAGTTTTAACTAGTCAACAAGCTAATAAGACAATAATTGGAAAGTCCTACTCCTGCCAAACTCAATTTAAATCTGATAAGAAGCATTGGTCGATTGGGCCAATTAGAGCTAGTCTGTTTATAAACATGTGTGTGTCACTTTGTATAATAACGAAATGCCCAGTTCAAGAGAACAACTTAGTAGTGCATGTCCCTCAAAATTATAGTTTCACATGCAGAAAATGTACTATAGTCATCACATCCACCTTAATTATCACACACACACACACACACACATATATATATATATATATATATATATATATATATATATATATATATATATATATGAATCTAAAACCATTTGAAAGTGAAACATCAACCAACGTAAATAATTTGATTTTATATTTTGGAAATGTAATTTTTAGTCTAAAACAAATTGCTTGTGATGCATAACTGAAAAAGAGACATATATATATAGACATTTTCAGGTCAGAAAGCAGGAAAAAAAAATGCTAGTCAAGATACATCAACTTAATAGCAAATCTTAAAATTTTACTTGGACCGATGTGTGAAGAATGAGATCTGAAGTAAACTTTGAAAGATTATATATATATATATATATATATATATATATTACATAAGAAAGTTACATATTAAACCTTTTTATTAGCATACGTTGTTTTTGTTTTTACTTTAAAAAATTAAAAATAATATTTTTTTATAAACCTAAAATTGAATCTTTAATAGCCTTATTTTTCTACCGTCCTGCTTTACAGTAAATGTTCAGTATACCTCTAGCATCCCAATAATCCATTTGAAAAAAAAAAAACACGACTTAACAAGCAAAAATAAGAAAAATTCAAAAAACAGATAATTCAATTATTGACCTCTTCGTAGTAAAGACCTCTTCTAAGCCTAGGTTCTGCTCAAATAAAAATGTTAATAATATATTCTCTAATACATTTTAAACTTTTTATTATAAATTAAATTTTATTAAAAAAATACACAATTTTATAGATTTATTTAATAAGTTTACTCATGATTTATAATATTTAATAAATTTTAATCAATAATTATATGTTAGATAATGTGTCACCAACACTTCACCATAGTTAAATGGTATTTGAAATTTGACATTCTATCTTCTTTTTCCCATCATTATGTCATTTCGTTGATCATAAGTT
The DNA here is from genome assembly GCF_000004515.6 of Glycine max. NCBI lineage: Eukaryota > Viridiplantae > Streptophyta > Magnoliopsida > Fabales > Fabaceae > Glycine > Glycine max. The sequence goes on from NC_038247.2 coordinate 36,347,855, forward strand.
ACTCATGAGTATGCAAAATTTGGATAAGTTTAGCTGCTAAACAGTTAGTACCCTAGTTATGAAATTAATTTAAAAAATATTTATTATAAAAATCATATAAAAACATAAAATTATAAATGATATAATTTTATGTATTCTAATAAAAAAAATTATATTTTTTTTATATTTTAACCAATATCTTAAAGGTCCTGACTAATCAGTTATACATGTAAGTTAATATCATACATCTAAGTTTTGTGGTAGGATACTATCCCTTTCATTTCTAATGTTTTTTTAATAATTAACTATATGGATGTTGAATAAGAACAACAATATTTCACGTGTTATGAATTTTAGCATCTACCATCGTTAAGCAAATGCATTAACTCCACTCCAATATTCCAACTGCAAAGCAGAACTTTAATTAGTCTTCTCATTTATGTGCGCTGCTCCTCCACCCATCAAAATGAATTTCATTGTCAAAATATTACTTCTCTTTTCCAAATTTCAGTCCAATCAAATGATTCGCAGCTTGAGAATATATCTCGTCAAAGTTATATATTTTTTAATATATATATATATATATATATATATATATATATATATATATATATATATATATATATATATATCAATTACACAAATTATTATTGACTTTGCTTCAAAGGTCTTGCGGGGGTCAGTATCTAACTTTCATTGATTAAATAAGATATTGCCGTTGCTAGCTATAAGATAAGAAAGCCATGGAAAAAATCGTAACGATCATTCCCACTTGTATGCGACTTGTTGCCTTTATTTATACACTAAAAAAAAATCGTATTGATGGATTTTTTTTACTGGGTATTAATGGAAAAGTTTTAAGGTTAGGGTGTATGCCATTCTTTTATAATGTAAGGAAAAAAATATGACATTATTTCATTGAAGACTTAGTAATTTATACAGAATAAATATTTATTTTTAATAACTAAAATACAGAAAAATTAATTTTTAAATACATTACAATTAGTTATGAAATAATTTACATGTAATTTTTTTTAAAAAAATCGTCATTAAAATTTAGCTTATGAGGGAAAATCAATTTTCTGTTACTATTTTTAATCTCTAATTCATTACTTTATAGAATAAATAAGTAATTTAAATATATAAATTATATTATAGTTATGACAACAATATTTGAACCTACAAGCAGTTAACTTATCTTATTTTTTTATTTATTTATTTCTTTATTTTTTTATTACCTAGTTATTTCTTTATTTTGTTTTATCTTTTAATTTCTTCTATTTTTTGCTCACCTGGGTTTTTGTTCTGCGTGACTAGTCACTTGGTCTGTTCAGTCCGGGATCCGAACGGGGTTAGGCCTATTTCATTCTGCCTGTCACTTGTTACCTTTTTATTCTTGAGTTTCAGGTGTGTTTTTTTTTTTTTGGATTCGTGGGCCAAGCCTGCTTTTCCTTTCTAGTCTCCTTGTTTAATTTTTCTTTTTTTCAATAATGGGTCCATACCAATTGTTAAAAATATATTTTATGAAATAATTTAAAATTAATAATTTATTTAAATTTTAAATTTGTGACTTTCAAATTATCAGTACGATGCTCTAACCAACTAAACTAATAAGATAATTATGTTATAAAATAATTAATGTCGTTATATATAACACTAAAATGTCTAATGTATATTTAATACACATATAAGTTTATATAATATTTTAATTCTTATAAATATATTTTTATTTTATTTTAAAATAATTTAAATAATATTTTTTACTGTTTAAAACGTTATTTAAAAATGAAAAACAAAGGAAACATATTTTATAGGATTAAAATGAAAAAATTACAAAAATAAATAATAATAAAATACTAAATTATAGGAAAAAAAAATACATTTAAACTTTTTTAATGAGAGCTAATATACAAGTACCTCTATTTTACAAGCCTTCTATTAACATCAATCATTTATCGTAGATACACTTATCTCTATTCATAGATTTTAAATAGTGATTACATGCATGCAACATTTTCCTTTTTTAATTACATTCGTTCTCTACTTCTCATAATAATTAAAAAGTCACATCATTGGAAGAAAAAAGAAAAAGAAAAGATAA